>NC_049906.1:14751046-14864691 GCF_001411555.2 Juglans regia | reverse complement strand
GGACTTGGAACATAGCATGAACGTGAACTTGAAATATAACATGGACTTGAAACATAACATGAACGTGAACATGCATAATTTGAACATGAACTTGAGCATGACATAACATAAATGTGAACTTGGAACATAACGTAAACGTGAACATAACATAACATGAACTTGAAATATATTCTTGTCTCATGGGATTACCATGATTGGGTGAACGTAAACTTGAACATAACATAACGTGAACTTGAAACATGACTTGAACGTGAAATACATGAACTTGAAATCTTCTTCAATAGACTTAATCATTAAAGTGACCAAATGGGTGCTACACAGGTCCCCTTGAACCGTGTGTCCCTGTCGATTACCGCATCGCATCACAGGTTTCTATACCAGCTGTGAGTGCGTTAATACGTACTCCACAGTTGTTGTGGCTCCACGTATTCTACGTGTCACAATTGTTGTGTCTCACGTAGTGTATGCTCCACAGTTGTTGTGGCCCCATACTTCATGCTCCACAGTTGTTGTGGCCCCATGACTTATTTGTTTGTGCCACTCTTGCTGTGGACACACGTAACGTAATGTGTGGCACCATCGGCGTTAGTGCCTGGCGCGCTCCGGTGACCAGCTAATTAGGCCCCATTCGCAACCTGTTGACTGTACTTCGTCAACCCAGGGAATTTCACACCTAATTAGACACTCCAGCGTGAACAAAGGAGTTCCACTAGGACATTACCCCATCATAGCGCTTAGGGTCATGATTGACATGAATGACTTAACTGGCAGATATGACATTTCGTAACGTGACGTAACATGAACGTGACATAAAAGATAAAAGTCCTGACGTAGCATAACATGACATGAACATAAGATGACAGACATGACATACTTCAAGACATAAATGTAACAGAATACATTTCATAACATGGCATACATGTAACATGCAACATTTCGTAACATGGCATACCATATAACAGACAACATTTCTTAACATGGTATAACATGTGACAGTGAATATTACGTGACATGAAATACATGTAACAGATGACATACTTAACTTAACATGACATACTTGCAATGTATAGGAATACGTGACAGAATATCTTGTGTAACAGATGAATAATTCATGACAAAATAAATTATGTGTAACAGATAAATATGTAATGACTTGGCATGGCACATATGATAACATGCATACATACGATTTAGTTCCCTTACTTATCACTCATACACATTAAACTAATAGTAAGTTAAAAGCTAACTTACCTCGATCGTCGCGTTCTATTAGAATAAAGTGCGAAACACGAGGAACTGTAACAGGGTATTCTAAAAGTTAGAAATTAATTACTAACAACTAGAAATGTGAAAAGAGACAACTTAGAGTAAAATTGCCATTTACCCTCTACATGTAGGCAAATGACCATTTTACCTCTAACTTAAGGATTTGACATCCTAATTCCAAAAATTACCAAAATTTACATTCCTCATGTAAATTTTGTCCCAAACTCAAAGATCAACTCAGAAAAATTTAAAACCAATTACAACTATGAAAAACTCACTATGGCCGAAACTTACATAGACCATTTCTCTTGATTTTGGTTGCAATTTCTTCCATATTCAAAACCCATGATTAAATCAAAATTTTGTAACAAGGATCTTCCTATCCTAAGTTTAAAAATACACTTAAAATATTCATTAAGAAAAGCTAATCATCAACACCAAACTTTTTGTAAAAAGATCCAAACTTTTTAACAAAAAGTAAACCCTTAAATCATAAGTTTTGACCTTAATAAAAACATCTCCAAGAATTCCAAAAAATCAAATCATACTTCTAATATATTCATAACATCATCCTAAGATCAACCATGCTTTAAATCATCAAACAAAACTCACCAAAAATCACAAAACAACACTTGGAGTTTTTGGTTTTAAACCTAGTCCAAAACAGAAACTATTTTTCCCAACTAACTTTGATCAATCTCTTGATCCATGGCTTAAAGACATGTGATCTTCAAACTAACACATCACATGGTTTAAAAATGTGTCCTAAAGAAGATCCAACCATCAAACTTAAAATCACATGGCTAAAATTTAATAAAACACGGATCTAACTCAATTTTTGGCCTAACCGAAATCCTCTTGCATAGAAAATCATATATTTAAAACTAATACTAAATATCTTCGAAATAACATCCTAACATGTATATAAGAGGCTTAGGATCATCATATAAAAATATCAAAGCCTTTGGAATAAGATCAAACCCCGAAATATTCCAACTTTCACAAAACAGAAACTGTTTTTCCACTTCCAGTTTTCAAGTTTCTAACTCTAAGAAAATCTAACATCAAAAGCTTTATTCATGCAACAAAACCTCAATGAACATTCATAAACACATGTTAAAAACACTCCATAAAATTTTCGGACCAAGATATGTCCATTAGCTTGGTCAAAACTTCCAAAACATAACATACTCTCTAGTTTCACACCAAGAATGACCTTTCCATGGTTAAAAATACTTTTGACCAATCAAATAAGCATGGAATGAGACTAATAAGATATCCATGGAAACTAGACTCAAATACGAACAACTTTTATGAGGAGTCATTGTGATATAATACTTAAAAATGATCTAAAATGGCTACGCAAAAAGACCCAGAAATCTGCCCGACAGAGCTCTTTTGGGTTTCTCTCTAAGAATGGGGGAAAGAAGTGATAAAATGGAATGAAAAGTGCCTTGCATGACTATAGACTCCTGGAGGGGGAAGTTGTGGGCTGGAATGACCCTTGATTGGAGGTGGCTATGTGACATAAAGTGGAGAATAATGAAGGGCAAAGACTGCCTGCAGCAGCTGTGAAAGATGGAGGTTGATGGAGTGAATTTCTCCTTCACATCAAGGCACTATTGGGTGCAACCAATGGCAGTGGATGGTCTACCATGTGGGGGAGGAAACTTCTCCAAGAAGCTTTGCCAAGGTGGCCAATTTCGTGGGCCTTGGTGGGCCCCACCAAGTGGGCTTCAATTTGGGGTTTAAAGGGGGTTTGGTTAGGGTTTGAGATGCTATCAATCCCAAAATCAATTTTTCTTGGCCCAATCAAATTCCCAAGGTTTAAAAGGTTGAATAATGATGTCATAACAAGGATTTGATTAATTAATAGCATGTGGAAGTGATTTAATCAAGTGATTAAACACAATGTTAGAAATCGGATTAAAAAGGGTTTGGAGGCCAACTTTAGGGTTTGGGAAAACCATTTAGGGTTTTGGTTTCAACCAAGCTTTTGGGGTTTCAATTGGATTCCAACCATTTAGGGTTTTGCTAGGGTTGATCAGATGAAATAGAGCTTTGCTTAGGTGGCATGATCTCACACCTTGACTTCCTTCACAAATCCATCTAATGGTTCCTCATGGTGCCAAGTGTCTAATACTATTCACTAAGTATGGCTAAGATCTTGCCAAGTGTCCAAATAAAACTCCTCCAACCTAATTTGGACATTTCACACTATGATTTTGAAAACACTGCAGTGGGTGCACTTATCGAGGTTACTATTCACTCTAAAAAAATACATAATAAACTTAGTACTGAAAAATTCTAAATATTCATATTAACCTATAGTGAAAATCGTTTACCGAAATTCAACCCCGAATTGCGCTTAAAAATAATTTCACAATTTCTAACAGACGTTTCGTTCGGAATTATGAAAAATGGTTATTGCCCTATAAAATCCTAAATAATCCACTGAGTCTAATGGCGCAGACCATAACACATTCTGACACTTCTAACTATCTCAAATAATTAAACTCACAAATCTAGCACCACAGTGAGTGATAAGCTGATTATGACGACAGACTAAAACCTGAGCGATTGGTCGATTCGTAAAACCTTATGGGTTTTCCAAAAGATTTCTAAAGTCAATAAAAATTTCACCAATGAATTTCTAGCGGGCTGTTACACTTATAATTTAATCACTCATGAAAAGCCCAAGCCACATGAATATATTGCTAAATCCCATTTCATCCCACTCCACCATTAGAGTGGCTGTAAATCCTTGTACATCTTACTATTATCCCGAGGAACCATATATAGTGGTCGATGTGCCTCCCTCAAAATAAAATCCCAAATCTTCATCCTAGCTGGTACGTCCGAATAGGTGTGAATGGGATTTAGGGGGCATTTATTCACCATACCAAAAAAGAACAAGTGGAAATCTGGGATTTAAGGGGGCAGATCATCATAATAACCTGGATATAACCTAAGAAAAACTACCACAACCATAAGAAATTGCTCCAGTTTTCAACAAAATATCAAGTAAGGAGCAATATGCCAATGTCATCAGCAGCGTTCGTGAAAGTACTAAGCACACACAAGTGCATACACTGTCTAGAGCCTAGGTGCAAATCACAAAGCCCACGCCTGATTGAAGTAGAGCACATATTTTTAAATTAATGTATAATCACAAAATATACAATAAAAAAGTTTTAAAAGCAGGGTGGTAATACATTAGCCTATTAACGTAATTTATTTGAGTATTATGACATGAGAATCATGTAATCGAACTAGGATGCTTAGGCGTTACTCTTGTATATGTCCCCGTATACTTAGGATCTTACCTGTTCTTATGATCAAAAAAGGAAGGAATCACGTAATCAACTAATTACATAAAATTTAGGAAGTTTTAGTCAAACAATCCTGTGTTATGGGGTACTTAGGTCTAAGATCCTGTAAAATTTCTGAGAAATAAGCCTATGTAGTATAAGTTAATTAGAAAGAAGACCCTCCGTTAATTTTGTTGTCCTTCACAGATTGGCACGTCAAATTTAATATTTTAAAATAATTAGATTAATCTCCCAAAAAGTACAATAAATAAAATTTTATAGTAGAAAGAGATTTTTTATTTAAAAATATCAAACATGAAACAAAAAAACACTAGCACCAATACTAGGCCACCACGAGCTTTAATTAAACATTGCATTTTATATAATTCATTTTATATAATTCTCTTGTGCTTTTTACTTAATGCACGTATATGAATACTTGATAGCTACTCATAAAAAAAATATACATGGTAGCCATAATCAAATTAAAGTTCATGGTTGAATCAAACATGTATAAAAAAGGCCATAACCAAAAGAGCTCGAGAATGACTTCAATGTTAAAATAAACTATCAAATATCAATCCATTTACAAAGCCAACTTGGACTATTATATTGAGTTCAAAGCATAAACGTCACATGTGACAACATGTGGTATCATGGTACATAAATGATCTTCAATATCAACTAAGCACTTAAGAATATTTGTTTACATCATTGTTTAGGTCGTGAAATGATAATTTTATAATTTTCTTTTTCAAAAAATTACAAAAGCTTCATTTTCTATGTTGTAAGTGTTAAATATTTTAATATGAACGTTAATAATCGGATCTTCGATTTTCTATGATCCACAATAATAAAATAATCATAATTGAAAGACATACATTTTTCCATGTCTACTTCGATGAAGAATTTTACTGACTACGAGAGAATAATTGCCTTAACAACCAAGTTTACACCTAATCCGATCCGACCCGCTCTATTTATGCTACCAAACCAAATTGACCCGACCTGATTAAAATAGACTCGGGTCGAACTAGTATGACCCGACCTTTACCAAACAAAAAAACACCTAACTTTCTGCAGATCGATGTATCTCAGATCTAAGCCTCAAATTACAATATCAATCTCCATCGATCTCAGATTCTTCTCAATCTCAAGAAAAAATCCCAAAAAACAAAAAATGAAAAGAGCAAACTTTGCATAAGTCATTCGGATGCAGTCGTTTGCAAAAGCAGTAGTAGCAAACAAGAATAGTAGATATTCAGTCTTCCTCCTCGCCCTCATTCTCTACAATGTTGAAGTAAACATTCCTGTCCTTGTTGGAAGCAATCACCCGAAACCAGTCCCACACATTGTGCTTCTTCAAGTACTTGAGATACCTTTTAGAGAAGTTGCTGTCAGAGGTGATAGAGATTTTGCTCTTTTCGCAGACGACAGTGATGGATTCACAGAGAGCACCGGCCTTGCCTCCAACCTTGATCCCTGGAGGAACTTCTCAAGTGAGGCAAGATCCATGATCTTTTCCTCAATCGGCTTCGCACAGTCAATCATGAATGTGGCTCCCTTCTTCTTCCCCTTTGGTCCCACCTCTGTTGCCCCGCTACTCACTTTCGCTGTGATTCTTCACTCCACAGACACAAGAGATAAGGGAAGGGTTTTCCACTCAGGACTTGGAGTTGGGGGTGGCTAGGGTTTGATAAGTTTGTATTTATATTCGGACGGGTTGACACTAACGTAAACAACCCGCGTAACTAGTCGAGTTGGAAACCGATCAAATAATGAACCGATAAAAGCCGGGTCGGGCCGGGTCATTTTAAACGGGTCCAACGGGTTTTCGGGTAATCTGCACAGCCTTAGCTAGAGGCACAATGATGTTATAAGTGAGAACCCTTAATCCCTCAATACTATTTATAGACTTCTAGCCATCAAGAAATCTAGAGACTTTGTGTCCCACTGTGATTAGATATAGAGTTAATTTTATCTCATTGGCGTTAATCTTATCCCATTGTGACTCATCAATTAAGTGATAAGTATTGTCCTATTTTAAACCCATCAGGATATGGGTGTGTGGGACATAGGGTTTAAATAAAACTTTTACATTCTCTCACTTGGCCCCGTACGCCTATAAATTAATATTTTTCGTTCATGGGTTTATTACAAAAAATTAATCATATTGCGCTAATTCATTTTCAGAAAACTTTCATAGCTTAGAATACTTTACATGAATTCGAGAATATCAATGTCAAACCAGCTACCAACGCGAGTCATGGTGATCCTCTGTTATATGACCAATAAATTTCCTTCCATGTACCACAACACCAATAACTTAATTCAATACGGTTTTTAATTGGGACAATTAAGGCTAACATTGTAATGCCTTGGGTTCCAATTCATGTCTATTGTAGACATTATCTTGTCATCATTCATCCACACCATTTAATATAAATATAAAGTGGAAAGACAAGAAAACAAAAACAACCATAATAGATATCTTTCAAAGTCCAGTAACAAAATACTTAGCATATCAATGATCAATTTAACATTTTTTTAAGAAGATGACGGTACCCGAATTTTATTAATTGCCCTCGCTTATGGTGGAGGAATACCGTGGTAACAATCAGGACACTTGGGATTTACAGATATTCAAAAAAACCATCCCATTCATCAAAACTAATATAATAAAAAAACCTATACAATAAGCTAAACCAATAAAACAATCAACCAATCTAAACAAGCCTATTATATAAATCAGAACCAACAAAACAAAATACCAACAAAACCAACAAACTCTAATAAAAACGTAATGAAGGCAATCCTAAATAGTCCATACAAATTAAACCTGTCAACCTTCGAGGAATTTCCCCAAACCTGTAAAATTTGACCCTGTCGTCCCTTGTTCAGCCAACCAAACAGCCACTTGATTTCCTTCTTTGAAAATATGATTCATGGAACAAGTTAAAGAAGCCATGATGTAACGCCCGTCCTTGTGGTGGGACTTTTTCTAAAATATTTTTATAAAAAGGACAACGGGAATTACCGTCCTGTTTAAAACTTTTCACTTGCATCCCCAGGGTGCGAGACTCTACGTTTATAATTAAAATGTGCTTTGATCATAAAAGAGGGTTACAGCGGAAAACATAAATCTTATAATAAAAAGGCCTCGTACGTTTAAAACTCGTGCCTAGACTTCCATGCTCTTCCCCATGGGCCGTGTCCGTCCTGATCGTGCAGTTCCTGTGAGGGGGAGGGACATGCATAAAAACTAAAATGAGTCGAAGACTCGTAAGCATTACTTCATACGGTTAAAATATAACAACATAGGTTTTCATTCATGCATTCATCATTCGTACATACTATTACGTGCGTGCCTACGTGTCTTGTGTGCGTTCGTTTGAAAACGTCACTGGACGGGGCTTTTCTTTTAAAAGGCTTTCCTCTATTTAAAACGTGTCCCCCGTCACTGCCTTCATTTCTTCAAGAGTCGGTGTACGGGGTTTTACTTTAAAAAGGGCTTTCTCGTCGTAAAACGTTTCCCCCGTCAGTGCCTTCATTTCTTAAAGAGCCCGTGCTCTTGTGCTCTTGTGCATACATGTGCCTTCGTGCGTTCGTGCGTGCGTGCGTACATCCATTCTTTCTTATCGCTTTCATAGGCCAGTACACACAATTACGCCCCGTGTGTTTGGGGTTAGCGGTCTTCCTTTGGACCCGGATTCCGCCCGTGGCCACGGGTTGGGAACCCCTTTTCATAGGGGGCAGCACTGGGTGCACTTCCAGCGCTACTTACCCGGCATTGCAATCTGCCCATTCATCGGTACCCTTTCGTTCATGTATTCATGTGGCCATTACGTGTCTTCATACATTCATGCTTTCGTTTTCTTTCTTTCTTTCTTTTCATTCGTTCGTTCATGTCAGCTCAAAGGAGCTAAAGCTTTCATTCGGTTCGTTCTTTCATTTAACAGTCATTTCTTTTCATGAGAAAACATTTCTTTTCGTGAGAAAATATCGTTTGGGGCGTAAGCCCGAAAATGGTCTTTCCGTTTTCTTTTTCAATTTCATTTCAGCTCTATCTTCTCTTTAACAAAGAACATACATGGGCTTAAGCGTCAGCTTCCGTGGCATCCTATAAGTGTCACCTTGAACGTCGTCAATCATGGCATCCGCGAGTATCACCTCGTGGTGCACATGAGAGCGTCGATTCGTAGGATTCACAAAAGCATCTGCTTTCATGCCTTTCATGCATCTTCATCAGTTTATGGATTTTTCTTAGAAAATACATACAATAGATACAGCGTATAGTCATCCATTCACATGCGTACAATTAATACTTTGGGGTGCGTAAAAAGGGGCTGCCAATGAGGGGCCGTATATACTTATACTTTTGAACATTTAGCATTTTCTTTCTTAAAACGTTTTTAGTCTTTTCGTGAGCATTTTAAAGGAAAAGCGTTTCTTGTATCTTTGATAACTCTAGAAGAGTATGAACGTAACACTTACCTGGACTCCATGCTACTTGCATGTCATTCAGTCCATTCGCGTGCTTGTCAGATGGCAACCTACATGCATACACATAACCTTAGCATCATTCTCTATCTAATGCATAAGTAACTTAAACTATAAATAGAACTACGCTATACTTAGAACACTCTCCTTCTATCCCATGCACTTACGTGCCCTTCACTAGATTAGACCCTTCGGGGACCACTTATGGTCACCACAACTTCCAACTCAAAGTCTTGTCTCGAGTGCTCATCCACTAAAGTGAACCCCTTATTCACCTTAGGATTAAGACACTAGGACATTCGTCTTACTCTTCTTACAACCACATTCGACGCATGATTCCGACCGATGGAATCACACATCTCAATCCTAACGATGCATCCGTCACTATCTTTATGCATCTTGGCCCACACTAAATCCTCATTCCCATCCAGAAAGACACATGGCTCTAAGCCAACTCTGAGGCTTAGTACCGTGCAACTATGCTCGTGACAGATTACCCATTACATATGGTGAATCCGTCCGGCACGTATCTCTCACCATGTTACACAGGTACCTTACCCCTTTTATCACCTAAGATCAACGTATATAATACGTTGATCACCTGTTCGTAGGGACAAGGGCCATATTCCGATACCAATCTTCTCTTGACCCAGCTAGCATGACACTTCACGCTACCCGTCCCTTTTGACAGTTCATCCCAACACTTAACACGACAAGACTCCAGCCATAACTACGTTTCATGTCACGTTATATAGCTCGAGATTGCTCCAGTGCTACACCGTGACCTTGTCGTGTTACCTAACATTCTACTACATCACTCCTGACTCATCACGAGTACGGTTCCTCACGTACTCCCGTCACATCGTGACATCTCGTCACGTTCCCATTACGCCATTTCTACACTTTAACACTTCACCCATCATAAGTATGACTTCCAAGAACCACGTCACTTCGTGACGTTGCCCAGTCATGCTTCCGCTGCGTACTCTTACACTTATTCCACTACTTCACCCATCACAAGCACGACTGTCAATAGTCATGTCACTTCGTGACATTTCCCAGTCATGCTTCCGCTGCGCACTCTTATACTTGTTCCGCTACTTTGCGCATACTCCTGGCCATAAGTCCATCACAGTGACACCTGTCACTTCAGACTACAGGCTACGCCATAACTACTTCGGGACACTGTTTCACAGTTCCCGACGCTATCCATCACGTTCCACGCCCATCAATCACATAGCCATCCTTATCTCTACGACACGCCACACGGAGTGTCGCTGCTACGTGGAGTACACTCCACGTATACTCCCTTCATACACACCACGTTACCATTATGGCATACCTACCATATGGTACATCACTCCATCACAGGGGGTACGTTCCACTCGTACTCCCTTTACATACGCTCCATCACCACTATGGCCTACACGCCATATGGTGCATCCCCAGTCATATGGAGTGCATTCCACATGCACTCCATCTATACACACCATATCACCACTATGGCATGGCCGCCATATGGTACATCATTATATCACATGGAGTACACTCATCGTGTACTCCCTTCATACACACTACGGCACATCACCACTATGGCATACACGCCATATGATGTATCTCACCATCTCATGGAGTACATTCCACATGTACTCTCCACATACATACCACATCACCAATATGGCATACACGCCATATGGTGCATCGTCCACCACATAGAGTACATTCTACAGGTACTCCTCTTACACGCACTACGTCACTGAGTACACTCCACTTGTACTCATCCCGTTCCACAATACGCCAGGAGGGTATATTTTACATATACTCTCCTTGTCTCGCATTACACCACACATAAAGTACACACAGCGTGTACTATTCCCATCCCATATGCCACATCACCATTATGGCATATCCGCCACATGGTGCATTACTCCACCACATAGAGTACACTCCACGTGTACTCCTCACATATACTATACCCCACACAGAGTACACCCATCGTGTACTCCCTTCATACACATCACGGCATGTCACCATTATGGCGTACCCGCCATATGGTGCATCTCACCATCACATGGTGTACATTCCATTTGTACTCCCTACATATACAACACGCCACAGGCACACAGAGTACACTCAGTGTGCACCGTATCCATTCCACATACACCATGCCACCATTACAGCACATATTTCCCAATCGCACTACACAGCACACTTCCCAATTACGCCCAACACATCACAGTACACTACAGGGCACGATGCACCTCCATACAATACAGATAAGCCCAACACTTCACTACACAGAATGCCCAACACTTCATCACAATGCCTCAACTCCACAAATACTAACAGCACAGTCCACAACCTAGTCAACTAATCAATATCCAACATAATTAATAAGGGATAGAGGGTTATACCATCGACGGGATAACCCGTGCGTTGCTCGTTGACCGTCATAGCCGATGATGTCGGAAGAGTCGTACGTGGCGGCTAACTCACGTACGGTGACTATTTAGGCGTTTAGACTAGGTGTGGTCTTGGAAAGGCTCGTGATAGCCTTGTGATGATGGTAAAGAGCATAACATGGCAGATCTAGCCATGTACAGTGGCGGTCAATCACACGCAGTGACTGTCCATCACGTGCAGTGATTACCCATCACATAAAGTGATGGTTTAGACCTAGGGCTTGGCTAAAGAAGGTGTGGTGAATCTCGTGGTGGCGTCGAGGTGGCGCCACGGTGGCTCACGGTGGCAGATCTGGCCATTCCATGGAGGAGAAGCCGTGGGAGAGTGAGAGAGAGTGTGCTCTCGTGGGTGGCAGATCGGGGCCAATGGAGGTCGGGTTGGCTTGGTGGCGGCCTGAGGAGGCTGGACATGGCGGTCATCAGCCATGGGTGGCGGTGCATGGTGGTGCACGGCGTGCAACCCGTGCGTGAGAGGGGCTCGGCCATGGGTCACATGGAGGAGCTCGGGGAGTGGCCATGGTGTTGCTAGGCGGCTGTGGGTGCTGCGCACGACGGCGCTAGGGGCCGCGCACGATGAAGTCGTGCGTGGGTCTCCTTGTGCGTGCGTGTGTGCGACGGAGGGGAGGTGGCTGCATAATAGAGGCCAAGCTGGGGAGTGGTGGCCGGTGGTAGAGGAAGCTACCGAGGGAGTGGTGGCGTTGGAGGGTGGCGCACGGCGGCGCTAAGCGCACTAAGCCCATACGAGCCGTACAGTCTCGAAATGGAGAAAGGGAGAGCGTGAGGGGGAGAGGTCGGCATGGATGGACTCACCGGAGGGAGAGCAAGCCATTGGTGCCGGCGGTGAGGAAGGGCGACGCACGGTTGGTGCCGGGCTGAGGCCTTAAGCCGTTCGGCTTGGGGTGGGTCTGCGTAGAGAGGGAGGAGAGAGAGGGTTATGGGGAAATGAGAGGGAAAAGAGAGGGGGTCTGGGTATTTAACCCAGTCCTTTCGTTTGGGGATCTACACAGCGATCTAACGACGAAGAATTAAAACACTGATTTGAAGATGCGTAAAACATTAATTTAATTAAAAGCACTTAAAAGAATTAAGGTAAATATTATTTTAAACTAACTTTAGTTTATAAAATAATATTCTTCATCATTAATAGAATGACGGAGTCTCACTTAACATATTTAAAAGGGTTAAACCATTTAATTAATAAAAGTTCTCAACATAATTTAAATCTCATAATATCTTAAATAATTGAAATCATTTTAATAATAATATTAAAATGATTTCCGGCAATTATAATATTTTTGGAGCTCTTTAATAATATTATGATTGTCGTATTTAAGATCAAATCTTAATTCAATAATAATGAAAATACTCTTTATAAATATTTCCAGCATATTTAAAATAATGGGCGTGCCCTAGAAGTCACACGATATCTTTCAAGACACGCCATCATGGTTCAGCACGCATGACGCGGCTCGCAGTCGCTAGTGAGAAAGGCAGATGATCACATTATCTCTGCCTTCAGGATTTGCTTACGTCATCAAGACGAAACATACGTCAGAAGGAGAGAAGCATACGTAAGAAGAAGGAGCTGGGTATTACACATAGGCTCATAGAAGACTTTTAAGGCCTTATGATTTGTCTTTTATCTCTTTTTTTACGCTTATTTTTTTTTTCGATTTTCCCCTTCTTTCATATATAATTATATTGATGCAGTGGTATTTACGTTTCTTTTTTCTCACTTTTCCAATTCTTTCATGTATTGATGCAGTATTTAAGTTTTTTTTTTCACTTTTCCCGTTCTTTCATGTAATGATATAGTGGTATTTTTGTTTAGAATTTTTCTTTTTATTTTTGAAATAGATTGATTACTACTTGATTTAGCTTATATATAATTATGTATATTGAATGATTATTTATTTTATGCTTAAGGATTAAATTTAAATTCATGTTTCATGAGTAGTTGAATTCATATATATCTAACTTTACTTTATATATTGCAATTTGACTTTTAAGTTTAGGTTCATGAATTATGTCTAAATTAAAAACTATCAACTCATTTTTCAAAAGAAAATAAGTTGATAATCCAGAATATTTTTCTAAAATTCCAAAGATTGAACCTGATGAAAACCCTTTTAATTCTTCAATTGTAGAGTCTGAAGAGATTCATTTTACATCTTCAACATTTGATTCTAAAGATGTTGATATATCTTCTCTACAACGAGATATAGGATTACGTCCTCCTATGTAGGACTATCTGTAATAGCCCGCTAGAAATTCAATGGTGAAATTTCTATAGGCTTTATGAAAACACTGTAAGTTTTCACGATTCAACTAATTATTTAGGTTTTAGTCTGTCAACATAGCCAGAGTTATCACTCATTATGGTGCAAGAAGTGCGATTTTATTTATTTGTTATAGTTAGAAGTGTCAGCTTGAAATATGGTCTGCGCCATGAGACTCAATTTTTTATTTAGGATTTTATAGCACAATAATTTCATTTTCAATTTTGGGACGAACTACTTGTTCGAAAACGCATTTTGCTTATTTCGAAGCACTTTGGCATTGATTTTCAATAAATGAATTGCGTAGTTAAGTTTATATGAATATTTAGGATTTTACAGTACAAAGTTTATTTTTCACTTTTCTGGAGTGAATAGTAACCTCTATAGTAGTATGTAGTGTATTGTTTTCAAAATCAGTGTGAAATGTCCAAATTTGGTTACAGAAGTTTTATTTGGACACTTAGTAGGATCTTAACCGCCACTTGGTGAATAGTATTGGACACTTGATACGAAGAGAAACTATGAGATGGATTGTGAAGGAATCAATGTGTGAGATCATGTCACCTAAACAAAACCCTATTCTTTTATTTTTCATTTGATCAACCATTTTGTACCAGACCAAAAAAAGTTTCAACCCTAGTGAAACCTTAAATGGTTGGAATCCAGTTGAAACTCCAAAAATTTTGTTGAAATCAAAATCCTAAATGGTTTCCCAAATCCTAAAGTTGGCCTTCAAACCCTTTTTGATCTGATTTCTAGCATTGTGTTTAATCACTTGATTAAATCACTTCCACATGCTATTAATTTATCAAATTATTTTTATGACATCATTATCCATCCTTTTAAATCTTGAAATTTTGATTGGGCCAAGAAAAATTAGATTTGGACTTGATAACATCCCAAACCCTAACGAAACCCTCTTTAAACCCCAAATTGAAGTCCACTTGGTTGAAGCCCATCAAGGCTCACGAATTTGGCCACCTTGGCAAAAATCCTTGAAGACGTTTCATCCCCCACATGGCAGGCCATCCACTACCATTGGCTGCACCCAATCATGCCTTGATGTGAGAGGGAAAATCCAAATCATCACCCTCCATAGCACACTGCAACAGCAGGCAGTCCTTACCCCTAACTATTTTTCACTTTATGTGACATAGGCACCTCCAATCAAGGGTCATTCAAGCCCATAACTTTCCCCTCTAGAAGTTTAAAGTTGTGCAATACACACTTCACTTCATTTCATCACTTTTTCCCCCCATTCTTAGAGAGAAACCCAAGAGAGCCCTCTTAGGCAGATTTTTGAATCATATTGTATGGCAAGTTTTGACTCTTTGTAAGTATTTTCTTGCAATTACTCCTTCATTAAATTTGTTCTTATTTGAGTTTAGGTTTCTTAGATATCTTATTTGTTTCATTTTGTAGTCATTTGGTCGGTCAAAAGTTGTTTTAACCATAGAAAGGTCATTCTGGACATTAAACTAGAGAGTGTGTTATATTTTGAAGTTTTTGACCAATAATGGACATATCTTGGTCCAAACATTTTATGGAGTGTTGTTAATATGTTTTTATGAATTTTCATTATAGATTTGTTGCATGAATAAAGGTTTTGATGAAATAGTTTCTTAAATCTAGAAACTTAGAAATTAAAAGTAGAAAAACAATTTCTGTTCTAAAAAAATTTGAACATTTCGTGGTTTAATCTTACTCCAATGGCTTTGATGTTTTTATTTGATGATCTTAAACCTCTTTATATGCATGTTAGGGTGTTAGTTTGAAGATATTTATTATTAGTTTCAAATATATGATTTTGCCATGCAAGACGATTTCGGTTAGGCCGAAGATTTGATATTTTTGGGATAGATCCATGTTTTATTGATTTTTTAGTCATATGGTTTTAAGTTTGATGGTTGGATCTTCTTTAGGAAACATTTTTAAACCATATGATGTTTTAGTTTGAAGATCTCATCTTTTTAAGTCATGGATCAAGAGATTGATCAAAGCTAGTTAAAGAAAAGTTTCTATTTTTGGACTAAGTGTATAATCGAAAACTCCAAGTGTTGTTTTGTAATTTTTGGTGAATTTTGTTTAATGATTTGAAACATGGTTGATCTTGGGATAATGTTATAAATTTTTTAGATCTAATATTTGATTTTTTGAAATTCTTGGAGATGTTTTAATTTAGGTCAAAACTTGTGATTCAATGGTTTGCCTTTTTAGTTAAAAAGTTTGGATCTTTTTACTAAAAATTTTGGTGGTGATGATTAGAATCTCTTTTTAATGGATGTTTAAGTATATTTTTCAACTTAAGATATGAAGATCTTTGTTGTAAAATTTTGGTTTAATTATGAGTTTTGAAGTTTGAAGAATTGTAACAAAACTGAAGAGAAATGACCTATGGATGTTTCGGACATAGTGAGTTTTTTATAGTTGTGTTTTGTTTTAAATTTTTCTAAGTTTATATTTGAGTTTAGGACAAAATTTACATGATTTTGGTTATTTTTGGAGTTAGGATGCAAAATCCTTAAATTAGCGGAAAAATTATCATTTTTTCACATATTTCTAATTGTTAGTGAATAAATTTCTAACTTTTAGAATTAGTATTCATATTTCCTCATAAGCGTGCTTAAATTCTCGTAGAACGCGATGATCCATGTATGTTAGCTTTTAATTTACTATTAGTTTAATATGCATGGGTGATAAGTAAAGGGACTACAGTGTATATATGCATGTTATCAAATGTGCCATGCCATGCCAAGTCAATATATATTTATCTGTTACATATAATTTATTCTGTCATGAATTATTCATCTGTTACACTAGATATTCTGTCACGTATTGCTATACATTGCAATACCTGGCAAATTTGTCATGTTAAGTATGCAATTTATTACATGCATGTCATGTCATGTAATATTCATTGATGTAAGTATGTCATGTTAAGTATGTTGTATGTTATATGTTATGGCATGTTACGAAATGTTTCTTTCTCAAATAAGTTATGTCTTTTGAGTTACGTTCATGTCATATTGTGCTACGTCAGGACTTCTGTCATTTCATATTCCAGTTATGTTTCATCTCGAATATAATTTGTATATTTCGAGAACAATCATGTCAAGTTAAGTTCATGTCATCAGTTAAGTTGTACTATGGTCAAGGATGATATACGCTGTTTGGTATTGCGGTCAAGGCTTATGCACTTCTGAGTACTAAGGTGAATGAGTATATTCTACCGTACTACAGAAGGCTATATCAATTAAATTATACTATAATCAATGATGATATGCTCTACATAGTAATGTAACCTTATGTTACATGTCCCAATGCTTCAGATGTCTATCCGATCTCAAATGGAATTTGGGGGCGTCACACTATCTAGTCAATCAACGTGATGAAATAAGAAGAGCTTACTTGAAAATAGGTACATATCAAATATGTCTATCAAAATATATATTTTCTGGTTCTGAAAAGCATCCTCACTGCTTTAAAAACTTGTGACGTCTCCAAGAGTGGACGAACATCTGAAGCGTTAGGACATGCAATACAAGGTTACCTGCCTCAGTTCATAACGTATAAAGGATGCAATGTTCCTAACATGTATCTAGCAATATGTAGTATTCGCAGTGGCTAATTTTTTTTTGTTAGCAACATTATGCACCAATCTAATAATATCTCAAATGCTTAAAACATGATCCGTACATACCAAAAGGATAAACATCTATGATTATAGTACAAGTCTTAGAACACTGTAATCTCAAAATATGGGAGACTGAGCTCCATAATTATAACATCAAAATATAACTATGAGGCTAGTTGGTCGAGTTACTCGCATAACTCGGTTAACGATGCCATAATACTATCCAAAAATCTAACTAAGGAAGCCACAAGCATCACGTCACATCAGGGTCACCTAATCAACTTCCTCCAATCAGCCAGGCTTCGTTCCCTCTCCTCGACCTGACACATCTCCTACCATTTGAGAGGAATGTTAGTTAGAACTATTACGGTGAGATTTGAATGCAAATCTAAGCAAGTTAATAGAGAACTTCCACATAGCTTAATGAAGCATGTATGGCAGTAAAAGCATGAATACATAATCAAAGTTATAAGCAAGCATAAAATAACTTGTCATGTAACATGACTTGAACTGAAATGTGAACTAAACTTAAAACTTGACATGACATGAACTTGATCTGAATAAAATGAACTTGCACTGAAACATAGACACGTGAACTTGAACATGATTGAACATAAACATGATGAAACATGATTGTATGTGAACTTGAGACATGAACTGAACGCTTACTTGAGCTTGAATAACATGAACTTGAACTTGAATAACATGAGCTTGAATGTGAAATATATAAACTTGAAATCTTGTTCAATAAACTAACTTGAGCATGAACGTGAACATGAATTGTGACAATCAAAATGATTTCGTCAGTTGTTTTCTCAAGAATAGTGAATAATTAAAGTGATTCCGCCCAACATATTCCGTTAGAGATACTCAGACAATCATAATAATTACACCATGAATATTTTAAAATAGATACCCTAACAATCAAGATGATTATGCCAAGAGTATATAGTAATACTTTGACAATCAGAATGATTACGTCAGGAGCATTTGAGTAGAGGTATTTTAAAAATAAAAATAATTACGCTGAAAGTACCTCACCAGAATTATAAATAGAGATACTCGGATAATTATAATGATTACATCACGAGTATCCCAGGTAAGACTGACTAAGAAAATATTGTTTTATAGACACTATATACTCGAGACATGACGTTACTTGAAATGAAATGACAGATGAAATGACATACGTAACGTGACATATACGTGAGATGCATGACTTGACGTAACATGAAATAGATAAAGAATTCGTAACATGGAAAAACGTGTTTCTAAAACTTAGAACTTAATTACTAACAATTAGAAATATGGAAAAATGCTAACTTAGAACAAAATTACCATTTTACCTTCTATATATGGGAAAATGATCATTTTACTCTTAACTTAAAAATTTTGCATCCTAACTCCAAAAACTACCAAAATTTATATACCTCATGTAAATTTTATCTTAAACTCAAATATCAAATCAGAAAAATTTAAAACTAAACACAACCATGAAAACTCTATAGGAGCTGAAACTTACATAGGCTTTTCTCTTATTTTGTTGCAATTCTTTCAAATCCAAAACTCACGATTAAACCGAAATTTTACAACAAATATCTTCCTATCCTATGTTTAAAAACATACTTAAATATCCATTAAAATAAATACTAATCATCACCACCAAACGTTTTAGTAAAAAGATTCAAACTTTTTAACCAAAAACAAATTAATGAAACTCAAGTTTTGACCTTATTCAAAACATTTCCAAGAATTTGAAAAAAAAATCAAATTTTACTTCTAACATATTCATAACATCATCTTAAGATTAATCATATTTTAAATCATCAAACAAAAGTCATAAAAAATCACAAACAACATTTGAAGTTTTCGGTTCTACACTTAATCCAAAAGTAGAAACTTTTCCTTAACTAGTTTTGATCAATCTCTTGATCCATGGTTTAAAAAAATGAGATCTTCAAACTAAAATATGATATGGTTTAAAAATGTGTCATAAAGAAGATACAACCATCAAACTTAAAATCACATGGCTAAAAATCAATAAAACATGAATTTAACCCAAAATCATCAAATCTTAGATCTAACCGAAATCCTCTTGCATAGAAAAATCATATCTTTGAAACTAATACTAAATATTTTCAAAACAACATCTTAAAATGCATATAAGAGGTTTAGGATCATCAAATAAAAATATCAAAGCCATTGGAATAAGATTAAACCACGAAATATTCAGACTTTCTCAAAATAGAAACTATTTTTCCACTTCCAGTTTCTAAGTTCCTATATCTAAGAAAATATTTCATCAAAAGTTTTAGTTGTGCAAAAAATCGTCAATGAAAATTCTTAAACATATTTTAAAAATACTCCATAAAATTTTCGGACCAAGATATGTCCATTAGCTTGGTAAATTACTTCAAAATACAACACACTCACCATTTTAAAGTCCAAAATAATCTTTCCATGGTTTAAACTATTTTTGACTGACCAAATCACCACGAAATAAAAATAATAAGAGATCCACGAAAACTAGACTCAAAGAAGAATAACTTTCATGAATGAGTAATCACAATAAAATACTTACAAAGGGTTGTAAATGGCAACTAAAAATGACTCAGAAAACTTCCTGAGAGAGTTACTAAGTATTTCTCTCTAAGAATGGGGATGAGAAATAATGAAATGCAAGGAAAGGTGTTTTGCACACCTTTAGACTTCTGTAGGGTGAGTTATGGGCTTGAATGATCCTTGAAAGATGGTGCTTAGGTCACAGAAAGATAAGAATAGTGGATGAAGAGTGGGTTGTTGCCTCTGCCTTCTAGAAGGGGTGTGATGAGGTGACTTTTTCCCCTCACATCATGCACAACTTTGGAATGTCATGAGCAATGGATGGTCAGACATGGGTGGGTGGAAACTTCCTCAAAAAATTTTGCCAAGGTGGCCAAAATTCGTGGGCCTTATAGGCCTCAACCAAGTGAGCTTTAATTTGAGATTTAAAGAGAGTTTGATTAGGATTTGAGATTCTATCAAGCTCAAAACCAATTTTTCTTGGTCCAATCAAAATTAAAAGGTTTAAAAAATTGGATAATAATGTCATAACATGAATTTGAAGAATTAATAGTATATGGAAGTAACTTAATCAAGTGATTAAACACAATGCTAAAAATTGGATCAAATAGGGTTTGGAGGCTAACTTTAGGGTTTAAGTTTCAATCAAACTTTTAGAGTTTTGATTGGATTCTAACCATTTAGGGTTTCACTAGGGTTGAAACCCTCTTTGATCTGGCACAAAATGGTTGATCAGATGAAAAAGAATAAGGTTTCGCTTGGGATGCATGATCTCAAACTTTGATTTCTTCATAATCCAACTCATGGTTCCTCTTTGAGCCAATTGTCCAATACTATTCACCAAGTGTGGCTAAGATCATTCCAAATGTCCAAATAAAACTTTTCTAACTTAATTTGTACATTCTACACTATGATTTTGAAGACACTATGCTAGATGCTACTATGCAGTGGATGGTCGGACATGGGTGGGTGGAAACTTCCTCAATAAATTTTGCCAAGGTGGCCAAAATTCGTGGGCCTTGTAGGCCTCAACCAAGTGAGTTTCAATTTGAGGTTTAGAGAGAGTTTGATTAGGATTTTGGATGCTATCAAGCTCAAAACTAATTTTTCTTGGCCCAATCAAAATTAAAAGGTTTAAAAAATTAGATAATGATGTCATAACATGAATTTGAGGAATTAATAGCATATGGAAGTAATTTAATCAAGTGATTAAACATAATGCTAGAAATTGGATCAAATAGGGTTTGGAGGCTAACTTTAGGGTTTAGGTTTCGATTGGATTCTAACCATTTAGGGTTTCACTAGGGTTGAAACCCTATTTGATCTGGCACAAAATGGTTGATCAGATGAAAAAGAATAAGGTTTCGCTTAGGATGCATGATCTCACACTTTGATTTCTTCATAATCCAACTCATGGTTCTTTTTTGTGCCAATTGTCCAATACTATTCACCAAGTGTGGCTAAGATTATTCCAAATGTCTAAATAAAACTTCTTTAACCTAATTTGTACATTCTACACTGTGATTTTGAAGACACTATGCTAGATGCTATTATAAAGGTTACTATTCAATCCCCAAGTATCCCAAAATAAGAAAAACACATTTTGGAACAACCATTTCGTCTAAAAATTAAAAATGAGATTATTGCACCATAAAATCTTAAATAACTAACTGAGTCTAAAGGCACAGACCATATCTCAAACTGATACTTCTAATTACGTCAAATGAATAAAATCGCACTTCTGGCACTATAGTGAGTGATAACTCAGGTTATGCTTACAGACTAAAACCTACATGATTAGCCTATTCGTAAAAACTTGTGTTGTTTTCACGAGGTTCCTAAAATCTATAGAAATTCCCCCATTGAATTGCTAGTGGGCTGTTACAAAACTTCTTTGTTCACACAATTTGCATCTTAGCTAGAGTATTCTTCATCAAAGGATGCTGTATATTGTTTACATTGTTATATTTTTACAATGAAAGTGTCTCGACATTTTGGATGTGATGTATTTAATATCATAGAATTTAGAAGTTGGAAGAAAATTAATGATGAAAAATATTGTGCTTTTTTTAATCATATTGGGAGGATCCTTGCTCTTATCATAATAATATTGTGAAATCTTGTGAGAATTTATTAAAACAATCACAACATATTGATAAAATAATGAATGCACAAACCTCCAAACAAGTTCTCAACAATCGAATCTTGGTAAAAACATCTATTGATGTTATTCGATGGCTTGCATTTCAAGGATGTGCCTTTAGAGTTCATGATGAGACTCTTGAGTCAAAAAATCGAGTTAATCTCCTTGAGATGCTTAATTAAACTATTGGCTTCATATAATGACAATGTTGAAAATTTTGTTTTAGAAAATACTCCTAAATCTTCAAAGTATATACTTCACCCATAATTCAAAAAGAGATTTTGTAAGAGGGAGAAAATTACTATAATCTTGAGATTTTACAAGATTTTACATTATTGTTGATGAGGCACAAGATGAGTCTAAGAGGGAGAAAATTACTATAATCTTGAGATTTTTTATGATGATGGTTTTATACATGAACGATTTTTTGATCTTGTACATATTAAAGATACATCGACATTCACTCTAAAAATTGAAATATCTGCAGTTCTTTCTCATCATTGTCTTGATATTTAAAATATTCGCGAATAAGGATATTATGGTGCTAGTAATATTAGTGGTGAATGGAAAGGATTGCAAGCATTATTTTTTAGAGATTGCCCATGTGCATACTATATTCATTGTTTTGCTCACTAATTACAGTTAGCATTAGTTGTTGCATATAAAGAGGTAGTTTATGTTCATAATTTTTTCTCAAATCCGAATTTCATTATCAATATGGTGGCACATCATGTAAATGCCATGGTGAACTACAAGCTGCTCAAGCAACTAAAATTATACATATGATAGTTATTGATGAAATTGAAAGAGAAAAATGAGCTAACCAAATTGGCATTGTCAAACGAGCTCATGATTCTCGTTGGAGTTTTCATTTTTATTCTATTTATAGTCTACTATGAATGTTTGGAGCCATTCCAATTTATATTTATTTTACATTTAATGAAGGAAATCATGAGTATTATTGATGTCCTTTGTCAACTTTTGTAGCAAAAATCTCAAGACATCTTGAATGCCATGAATATGGTTTTTGCTACAAAAGAACTCATCCAAAAGTTGAGAAATTAAGGTTGAAAAAATTTGATTGAGGATGTTGTCTCTTTCTCCAAGCAATTTGATATTGACATTCCATAATTGAGCTCTTGTTGTGTAGAAGATTGGGATCGTCATCAATGAGATCATATTACGATAGAGCGTCATTATCATTTAGAAATATTTAATACTACTATAGACTTTCAAATGTAAGAGCTTGACGGTAGATTTTAAGACTTAGCTCAGTTTTAGATCTAAATGATGCTTATAAATCCTTTGATACTAATGATATATGTTACCTTGCGGAAAAGTATTATCCTCTTGATTTTTCTAAGAATGATAAAATTAATTTAAAGTTTCAATTAAAGCATTTTGAAATTGATGTACATACTAAATTGAAGTTTCAGAATTTGTCATCCATTGTAGTTTTATATCGAAGATTTATAAAGACAGAGAAATCAAAGATGTACTATCTTATTGATAGATTGATTTATCTTGTTTTGACTCTTCCAGTTTCTAGAACGACCAATTAACGAGCATTTTCAACTATGAAAATTGTTAAAACAAGACTTCGTAACAAAATTGAAGATGAGTTTCTAGCAAAAAATTTTGTTGTCTATATTGAAAGAGAAATAGCTAAGAGTTTTGATTTAGATTCAATATTTGATAATTTTGTTTCTTTAAAAAAATGTATATTATAATTTTAGACACTCTGTGTTTCTTTTATTTGACATGTTTGTGTGAGAATTTTTACGTTATTTCAATGATATATTATTCTTGACATATGTTATACTTTTTTAATACATAGGTTTTAAACATATTTTATTTTTATTTTAGATCTTATTATGATATTTTTCTATATGACAGGAAAAATTATATAGAAATAGAATAAAAAACATCTTGTTATATTTTTAGCTTTGTTTGGCCCCCCTAAACCAAATTCCTAGTTCTGCCACTGTCTTTAGGTGTTTGGATTACATGTCTAAATACTTCTCACTTCACTAATGACATCAATTCTACTTGAATTATTATTATTATTATTATTATTACTTTACATTTTAACCAATCATTTCTATGTTGACATTCTTCGATGATTTTTTGTTCATTTTGCATTATCATTTTCTGGTACTATTTATATGAACTTTAAATGAAAATATATCGTCAACAATAATAATCCTCCCGAGCTTACATAATGTATCGAGATCTCGTCATTTTTTTGTACATTTTTCTCAACAAGGGACTCTTCAGGAGATTCCGCTTCAAATGATTCTATTATGAAGATTTTTCTACATAAAACTTGGATGAACTTATTGCTCTTATTGCCTGTTTTGTGGGCATGGTCTAGTACAAATTTTATTTATTTGTGTTTTTCTCTTCTGGAGAGTCTGATCATTTGCACCAATAGGTCTTCTATGCTTTACGTGTGTCTTAGACTTATTACTTGCTGTATTATTTAATTGTCTTCTATGCTAGAGTATTAACAGTTGAAATGTGAGATTTTATCGTATTCTTATTGTCAGTAAAGACATCCGATAATTGATTTTCAATAACTTACAAATAAATGATACTCTAAACTTTTAATTTACATTAATTTGTACGAGAATTTATTAGATAATGTCAAAATTTTCTATGTTATTTGTTATTGTGCATTTGGTAAATTTTCTTCTCCTAATGATGGGAAGACTATTTCATCAAAATGAAAATCTTCAAATCTTGCATTAAAAATATCCGCAATTAAAAGCTCAAAGTATCTAATGATGGTGAGAGAATCAAAACCAATATAAATTTCAAGTCTACGTTGAGGACCCTTCTTAGTGCATTGAGAGGTATGATTGAAACATACACAGTACAACCAAAAGTATAAAGATGAAGACATGTTTGTTGATTGACGAAATGCATGTTGCAATGATGAGTATTTATTATAGACAATTGGTCTTCTTCAAACCAATGATGCGGCATGCAAAATTACATATCTCCAAGTAAAGGAAGGTAGTTTTGTTTTCAAAAGTAATGGTCGAGCAATTAATTGTAGATGTTTTATAAATATCCTAGCAAAACCATTCTAACTAAAAGCGTGGGTAAGAGGATGCTGAACATTAATCTCAACTGAAATACAATAATCATAAAAAATTTTGGATATAAGTTTTCCTATATTATCCAATCAAATAGATTAAATTGGATAATCAGCAAATTGGAACGTAAACTAATAATTTGTGCAAGAAGTCTAACAAATACAACATTTCGGATATAGTGTAGACAAACATGTAATCATTTAGTCGATTCATTTATTAAAATCATAATATATCTAAATGACCCACATGGTGGATGTATAAGTCTACATATATCTCCATGGGTTCTTTGTAGAAATGAAGGGGATTCAATAATTACATTAGAAGTGGACGGTCTAATAATTAGTTTTTATTTGAAACATGCAACACATACATAATCACTTAGTAAAATAATTTTCTGATTCTTTAGGCCGGGTTTAGATGCCCAGATGAGATACAAACTATCTCATATGAGCTACACTGTGTGTTTCATCTACCTATCCAAACAACAAAATACAAAGTTTTATCTCATTTCTAATTTTTCAACTACCACGACTGTATCTCTACAGTAACACTACAGTACCTATACAGTAACCCTACATTAACGCTACATTACTACTACTAAGTTTCATTTGACTCTACAATACTGCTAAGAGCCGCTATAGTAACATTTACTACCACATTTTTTAATATATATAATTATCTATTATTTTTTTTTATTGTAATATATAATTAGAAAAACATACTTCAAATTTTATAAAATATAGTATAATAAATTGGTCAGAAAATATTTTCATTTAACAAAGAAATGCATTCATATTTGGAAATATTGAGATAATAACGGCCAATTACAAAATGTATATTTTGGGAAAGTCAAAATATTTATGGGTTTTTAAATTAATAATAGATATTACTTATTTTTAATATATTCATAATATTTTCTACCCAGTAATTAAAAATACTTTTCAATAACTGGTGGGACCCAATGAGCCACCACTTTATCGAATTCTCAAAAAGTTAAAACCATCTTATCTCATCTCACTACCCAAACACACATTTTTTTACAAACCATTTTGTCAAAATTGCGTAACCAAACAAAGCCTTAAGGGATGTCCATATGAATTCTTAATTATTCGATGTATTGTGAATGATCTGGATGACCAAGACGATCATCCTAAAGCATAAAGACCTTTAGATCAAAACCCTTCTAATGCACTATAATATGTAATTTAATTATTTTCATTATTGTATAATATAGTCTACAAAAGAAAGCTTATAGTTTTTCTATATAAGCTTCTAGCCCAAACTTATTGTAATGTAAAGATATTCATCCATGCCATCGTTGATGGTTTCAATATGATAACTATTATGATAAATATTTTTAAAACTGAGTAAATGTCTTCTAGATTTTGAAGAATACAAAATATAATCAATACAAAATCTTGTTCATTTGGTAACATGATATTAACTCTTCCAGAACCTTCGATCAAGTTTGATGAACTAGATAGTGTATTGACATTGGTATTATTTAATATTAAATATTAAAAATATTTATTATATTTAAGAATTTTGTCTATTGTACAACTATCTGCTAAACACAGATCTTCATTAATCAAATTAGAATTGGTCAACGTATCAATAAAACTCATATATTCCTATAAACAAAATTATGTATAAAACTTTATTAAGGCAAAATAAAGTTTAACAATATGTATTAAAAGATAACAACTCAAACATAAGAAAAATTTAATTACCAAGCCAGTGTATAGAATATACTTAGTAAAGTGCTTATCCATTTAAGTGATGTGCATGTTGTGTTTTACACACCGACTTTAGAATAAAATAACTCCAAACAAAATGTGATTATATAATAAAAAAATAAAATTAATTATTATGGCCATATACATCACTCATCAAAAGATTATTGTTTTCATTAGGATCCATAAAGAAATCAGAAACATCAATATGAGTTAAATCAATCCTATTTGGATTATCAAAATAAATTAGATGATCTCTTGGATCCTTATGGTTGGGAAAACTCATTTGGTCTCTTTTTTTTCTTTTTTCCTTCATAGATGCTTGATATAGGTCTACCAAATATTTAGGTGTCAGTCAAGTACATGACCAATTTTTCTTTTATACCACACATGTGACTTTATCTTCATATTTATTTATAGGCTTATTCCACAAGCCTTTGTTTTCATCTTACTTTGTCACGGTATGACTCCATTTCTATTGGATTTTAGCATTTCTATTTGAAAAACCTTGAGTACGATCCCTTTAATTTCGATAGTTTTTTCTAGCACATCCATGCTCACGGTTACCTTTGTTATGATGAAATGAGGTTCTATTTGATTCAATAAAAGAAGTATAACTGGTTTAACAAGATCGGTGATTTTTCATTAATAGCTCGTTGTTTTGTTCAACTACTAATAAACAATATATTAGTTTGAAATAATTAGAGAATTTTTGCACTCGATATTGCTGCTGAAGGAGCACATTCAAGACATGAGTATGTTATATGTTTTATTTTAAACATATCCTCATTAGTGACTTTTTTCCTATACAATCTCATTTATGAACTTATTATTATTTTAAAAGTGTGGAGTTGTATTTACTAATAATATTGAAATTTCAGATGCATCCAATCATAATGAGTTTTTGGGAGGATCATGGTATTATGATACGCGGTATCTCTCCCTTAAACTCTTCCATTGAATTAATGAATATTTTATTGTGAAGTACTTAGTTTTCAATTTTTCATAAAGATGGTAGTGAAGGAAATTCATTGTTTTAGAGTGATCCTTCACGGGTACTTCATTTCCTACCTTAATAGTATTTCCAATATTCATTATATTAATATAGATCTCAGCATCAGGGATGCATGATAAATAATTGTTATCCTAAACATTAAATGCACAAATTCAAGTTTTGTAAGATTGAACATCATTGATGACAAATATATTTAGCATTGGATAAGAAAGAAGTATTTAACTAACATATAGAAGACAATAGCATTCATCATATTGATATGATAACATTATACTTTATATAATATCACATAGATCATATCAAGATTTAATAAAATGATTATATCACAATAAGCAAATATCAATATTTATAGAAGAGAAATTTATAATGGTCGAGAAATGTTATGCAAACATCTTGTAAAAAATAAAAAAAGTACAACGGTTGGCTAGTCTCGTACTAATAACGTGTTGTACAAATAAAGAAAAGTAATAGGAGAGTTGAAATGTTGCAATATAAAACTAGCTCTTCAGTAACTCAATATCAATCACTTTGAATTTCTTCTGTGTTATACTCAAAGCATTTTTTTTATAGGTATTGTTGGATAATGAATATGAAAGAGTGATACATGAATTAATGTGATATATTGTTAAATTTAGTAATTTCCAGAATTGATATATGAATGAGCTAGAATTCTAAGAGGTAGAATCTAATTGTACGTTTGGTTACTAAATTCACTTCAACTTATCTCAACTCATCATTATAACTTTTTTAAATCTCAACACAAAATACAATAAACAATTCAACTGAAAATCTTAAAATAATAATAATATTAAAAAATAATATTTTATCATCTCAATTCAACTCAATTTAACATCTAAACGTTATCTTTCTCGTAACATCTACCTACCGTAAGATCCATTATATCAAGTACATAAATTGATGATAAGTTTTCATATTAATGACGTGTCTTATGCATCAATTAAGAGTGTTTGAATAAATATATTCTTAAAAAACCAAAATATGTTATAATTTGATACATTTAAGGTTACGTTTAGCTGTTAAATTGAGTTGAGTTGAGAAAATATTATTAGAATATTATTTTTTAATATTATTATTATTTTAAAATTTGAAAAAGTGAATTATTTATTATATTTTATATTAGGATTTAAAAAAATTGTAATGATAAATTTAGATGAGTTGAAATGAATTTGACAACCTAACATACAAAAAATGTTATACTATACTATGCTCATATTTTACTTTCATTTCAATTTTGTAAAAACGCTAATTTTTTATTATTTTTTAATCATCTTTTATATTTCTTACAAGCAAACTTAGTGCTATGACAAACAATGCCATTTTATTAAGGCTGGTTTGGATTTAGAAATGGAATGATATGATATATTTTTAGATGAAAGATAAAAGTTAAAAATAATATTATTAAAATATTATTTTTTAATATTATTATTATTTTGTAATTTGAAAAATTGAATTGAGATTTAAAAAAGTTAAATTTTTTATTATATTTTATGTAAAAATTTCAAAAGTTATACTGAAAAGATAGATGAAATACTTTTCAAATCCAAATGAGACCTAAAGTATACGCAACTTTTTTTATTATAATTTTTTTTATAATCATATTTTGAAATAACGATTTTTTTATAAAAAGATATTCTTTTTATATGTTATAATCTTCAATTAAAATAAACTATATTAAAATTTATAAAAATAATTATATGTATACACATTATTTTTAGAGAAGTATTATAAAAATTTTATAAAAATATATTCATGGTATATTAAATCTATTTTATAATAAAAATAAGTTTTATATTCTATTATATTCAATTTATGTTAACTTATAAATTTATTTATGAAATTTTTGTGTGATTAAAGTATTTATTTTGTTATTATTTTTTATTTGTAAGCTCCGCATGAGTTCAACGTGTTTACCAAACCTTATGAATCGTTCTCACGAAGTGTCGGACTCACTCCAGATGCTATCGTGAAACAGAGGCGGACTTTCCAATGCATGGACAGAAGACTCTGACATAAATGCACTTCTTGCATCCCGTTCACCTCCTTACCCACCATTACCGAACCATCAACGACCACATAATTCTCCATTATCAATCCCAATTCCAAGTTCAAGGATAGAATTTCTAGTAAGCATTTCTTCTTTCATGCCGTCGTTAGATTGCTGCGACTCTGCGGGATCCTGGGTCAACCCCTACGGCCTGTTGTTCAATGCGCTCGCTCTGATACCGTTTTGGCACTACTTATTGGGCTTTCTGATCGTTTCCGTTCTGTTTCTCTACAATTTCTTGGAATTCCATCTCCTGGAAGATGTCTTATCGGGGTTCAGAGGGAGTCCCGTGAGCCTGACTTACAACTCCTGCTCCCATATCTACGACAGCGTCGTTTCCAAGTGCCGCGTTCTTCGTGGCCGGTACAAACTATAATTTTTCTTCGCGGAACTCATTTGGTTGCCAAGAAATCGAGGAGAACTTTCAGGATTTGGAAAGAAAATCTGTGATTTTGGTTCTGTAGAAAATGACAATGTGCAAAATTTACCTGGCTACATATTTTCTTCTCGGTTTGTTGGGAACCAAACGAAGTCAAATGAATTTGTAATTGTTACTAATTGAATGTGGATACTTTACAATGCGAGTTATTTGTGGGAAACTACCTCTGCTTACTGCAGGTATTTGGCAACGCCATGGCTCTCAAGTCCTCATATACAGACTGTTTTTCTGAATTTCCATGGGAGACCTCCTGCCTTCAGCTACAGAAGGTAGTGTTTTTTGTTTATTATTATTATTATTGTTCTGGATGTATAAAGCTTTTTTGTTGTTAGTATTAGTCTATTAGATATTGTGCGCTCTTTGAGTGTCTGCTTTTAATGGTGAAAAGTGGGCAATCAAGTCCGTGAGATAGTCTAGAATTACAAGGGGATGACTGTGGAAGTAGGATATTGAGAGCATGGAGTTAAACATTATTTTGATAAGAATACAATTAAGCGAGTAGCAGAAACAATAGCGAAAAGCTAAGCCCCATACAATTTTAGGATGAAACTGTGCACCAGTCTCTTTGGATCAATCCTATCATGGAAAGTAGTGGATGTATTTCAAAATAGCAACTCCTTTGTATGAATTTACCAAAGGGTAGAGTATGCTATAAAGGACCAAATACCAAACTTCTCTCTCTCTCTCTCTCTCTCTCTCTCTTTGTGCATCAGCCTCTTTGGATCAATCCTATCATGGAAAGTGCAAGATGTGTTACAGAATAGGATGTCTATTATATGAATTTACGAAAGGGTAGATTATGCTGTGAAGGAGCAAATAGTAAACTTTGCACCTTCTCTCTGATACCTACACAATTGATACTCCTTGCATTCCCAATAGCTTCTCTAAGTTTCTATCTAAAATAGCTAACCAAAACACGCTTTATCTAGTTTAGCTAATGACTTTAACAATACACAATACATCAGCTTATCTATTTTCTATCTATATCATTAAATATTATTTTTTATTCATTTTAAGTATATCTTCTAACTACCAGTGAATTTGCAATAGCTTCAATTCTTTTACTAATACTAATTCCTAACTAACTAATTAAAAACTAACCCAAATTGCTTTCGTACATATGGGCATAGAGTAGATCTAGAGCTTTTGAATTATAGAAGGGTGTTACATGGACAGTTGACAAATTCAATTTTCCAGCAACAAAGAAAGCCACAATTTTGGGTTTTGATTTGAAATTATTCAACAAATGGTTATGTCCTCTGACACATCTAAACACCACACCCACACACAGCACAATGTCCATCTTCAAATCTTCTCACCAACCAAACAGGCAACAATAGAAAAAAATATAATAGAAAATGAACCTACATGGATGGAGGATGAAGGGTGGACAGAGAAACAAATACTAAAATATTTTTAGATTAGCGAATAGTAAAAGTTAAATGTAGAGAATGTACTGTGGCAAAATGTAAAATGAAAATATTTTACAAAATCCAATGGAGATGAATTTATGACAAGTTGTTTAGCCATTTTGCATTTATATGCAGAATGGCTAACCCATTGGGAATGCTCAAGTGTTGAATATCATTGCATACATGCAACTCATAGAATCCTTATGAGTTAAGCTATCTTAGACCCTGTAACTGTTGTTTTAAGGCTATAGTTTGTAAAATATATGTGGGAAAAAATGTTTTAGATAATATCCTAGAAACAGCCCAGCCATGGCCCTCAAGATGCAGAGAGGGTTTCAGTTGTTGTTTAATTTCTTAGACTTCATTTGTCTGTTGATTTTTTGGTTGTAATCTTTGGGAGAACATCTTAAATGAACACGGTCATTTGGTTGTAATCTTTTGGAGAACATCTTAAATAAATATGGTCAACTTGAGATTAAGATTTCTTTGATTATTAACACAATTCTTATTTCTTTTTATAAAGGGATCTACTAGGTTGATGCATATATAACCTTGTCTTCAAAACAACCTATATATCCCAGTTTGTTGTTCTTTGTTCAGCAACAAAGATAATTCTCTATATGGTTTCGATCTGAACTTTAGATAGATAGAGATGTCGTTTTCTAGTAGCCCTAAATGTAATGAAAAATGTCCACTATGTGCATTTTTAGTCATATTCTTTTGATAGATTTTGAGGACAATTTTGGTTGGTCATTTTTTCTCTAATTGTTGGGTTAATTTTCTGTGTGCAATCTGATTGTAACAGTGGAATACTAATGCTCAATCCAATATTAGTTTTCTTTTAGATTGTATCGATTTACACTTAAGTGATCGTGTGGTCATCTGGAAGTTCTTTATAGGCAGTCATGTCACCAACATATAAGCAACATGGACTGACCTCTGGTTTTAAATTCCTCTTTGGATCGTTGTAGTGTGACCAGAAATAGCATATCGCAAGTTCTGATGAGCAGAACGAAATTTCCTCATTAACTTCATTGCAGAAAAGAATAAACATCTAGCATATATTATGCTCTTTCTAAGTCTGGTGCCTCTAAATTTTGATTGATGCCCAAAGATAAGCTAATGCATAAATTAACCTGTCTATCTCTCATGTATACATGGTAAATAGTAGGAGAGAGAAATTAACTGGCCAACCAGGTATTAAACTTGCCATCACAGATAGATGAGATATCTCTAATATGTTGTTCTCTAATATGTTGCATGCTGAACTATTATGTTGATTTTCTACATCCCACATTGTTGCCTCCTTGAGCTACTGCTGCAATGAACTCTTGCAGATTTGTTTGTGTAGGCAGTTATATTATTCCAAATACAGGTTTTCGCATCTGTAGTAGAAAGATTCAATGATATTTTTTTCATGCATCAATTTGTGGTTTTTTGGGTAACCTCCTACTCACCTTCTCTTTCGTTTCTTTGGTTGGCTTTGGGGGAAAGGAGGAAAGGTTCCTTTTGGTTAAATATCTTCAGGGTTTCTCCTTTCATTAGATGATGTAAACATGAGAATTTGTTTTCTTGAATTTTGATCCACGGTTCTATCTAACAAAATATCCATCTGTGTTTTCTCACAGACAACTCTTTCATGCTACCGATGGTGGAACCATTGCTTTGGATTGGCTAATGAGTCGTGATGGTATATATGAAGCATTCACCTTGAAGTTGATCACTGTAAATATATATATATATATATATATATATACACACACTTATGTATGCATGAAACTTTGGTATTTGTTATAATGTCACTAAATGTCTTGGGTTGGACTTTTCACTTATAAAAAAAAAAAAAAAATGGCCAGGTATTTCTAGTCCTTTGTTTAATAAATGTTGCTTTTTATGTTATTAATTCATGAGTAGTGATTTTGTACTAACTTTATAGTGGCAAAGCAATTTGATCTGAACTGGTGCAATCATTTATAGTATCATCTTCCTCCCTCCCTAGGATTCTGTTATTAATATGAACGGAAACTATCCATGGAGAATAATTTGTTTCTGAGCTTTGGATCCTTTTATTAATAAAAAATAATTATCATATGGTACCAATATAATAAAAACTTGTGATTCAGTAATTGATAAAACCTTCAGAATGAACTTGTTTATAGTTATCATCTGTAAAATAATTATCATATGCTACCAATATAATAAAAACTTGTGATTCAGTAATGGATAAAACCTTCAGAATATTGAGGTGATCCACGATTTCAGGATCCCTCTTATTAATGCAACACCACTTAATTATCATCACATGTCTCTTCCATAAGTTTTCCAACTTAAGGATCTTCCCTAGTGTAGCCATCCAAGGAAAGAATGCTGCTCTCAATGGTGCCTTACTCCTCTAGATAGACTTCTATTCGTGAGGGATCAATGCATTATAGAACAACTTAACTTCAAACGCCCCTTTCTTGGACATGATCCATCACATTTTGTCTTCCCCATCCGATCTTAATCAAGTAGAACGCAGTTGAGCATATAATAACTAAAGAGATCCACCCACCTATCCTCTGCCTCTTTGATAAAACTCACCGTCCATTGAGGATGTTCACTTGAAAGTTGTAAATGCTCTGCCATAAATGTGTCCATGGTACGAACACTGCAGAATAGATCCAGAAATACCCCTTAAGAGGCTGATCTCCACAAAACACATCATACCAAAACTTTATTTTGGATCCTTTGCCCACTTCATATCTGGTATGACTTGGAAACTCTCCTGAGCCCCTTTAGATATTTTTCCTTAATCCAACCCCACAAGTCTCTCTCACCTCTCTCACTTCATTAGAGTTCCAACCACCCGAGGAATTATCATGCTTCATGTTGATCACTTGCTGTCTGAAGGCTATCCCATTCATTGGTACACTGCCATAACCATGGTACCCAACCTCCCTCTGAGATTGGGGAGAACCTCGGGCCAATTCACTTGTTAAATTTCAATTCATCTCCCTTACCACCCCATAAAAAGTCACTTTATAAATTTTCAATACGGTTGGCTACACATGTAGGAACAGGGAATAATTAATAAATTATCTCTAACTTCTGTCATTAGTATAATTAACCATGCTAACTGGTTGCACACTCTTGTTTGCTTATATATATATATATATAGAAACTTGCTGTATATTTTTGTTGACATAGATAGATTCAATGAACATGTTTACTAACTTATTATGTTTCTTCTTCTTTTTTTCCTTTCAGTCTTGTGATCTTGAGTGGAGTGTTACCACTTTTTTTTTTTTACCACACTCAAAGCTTATGTTCATGATATTGTAAGCCTTTTAGTTTTTTTTTTTTGGTTCAACTATGGTATTGTTTTACAGTTTCAGGGGGTGCTTTACTAATGGATTCTTCTATTTCAAAAGATGACACAACTCCTATCATTGTAGTGGTTCCTGGATTAACAAGTGATTCTGCATCAGCTGTAAGTTCTCTACTTCTTTTTCACTTGCTTGTAATAATGCACCAAATGTTTCCAAATAATAGTTTTTGTAGCTTAGGAATACATGTTTCACATTAACTTGTTGTTGGCATGGGATTTCTGAATGAACTTGAATTTCAAGTTACAACAGATGGGTAATATCATTGGAAACCAGTGATGCGATTAATATGGAAGCTTGATGTTCCTGTTGCAGTTTGATGGTCTTTGTTGATGAATCCTGTTACCCCACTGTAAATCTTGGCTCAGTAGCTCCACTAGTGAAGAAAGTAAAAATGCTTGCATAGGACGTCAATCAGTAGCTTCATTAGTGAAGAAAGTAAAAATTCTTGCGTAGGATGTCAATGAACTTTAAGCTTTGAAATGTTATGCAGTTTGTGTAACCTGGAAAATAGCAGATCTAACTTTTTGAAATTTCCAGCAAGTTGGCTTCATTTTACAAGCTTCTGGGCTCAAATTAGAGAAGAGATTAAAAAAAGCAAGGATGATATTATTCTAAAATGGAATGCCCAATAAATACAAAACTTCCTGCTACAGCACAATGTATACAGAACTACTTGGGATCCTAATTAGTTGGCAATGAAGTCTATGAAACTTTTATCCTTATGCCACATGGACCCACTTTAGACTTGGGTATGTCAAGCCAGTTCAATTCTAGTGTTGCTTCTGGTGTGGCGATTTTTTTGTTTTATTTATTTCTTCTGTCATAAAATAGATTATAAAACATCAAGCTGTACCCCAGGTGCATGGAGAACAACAAAGTAGCACTTTGAAGAAGAAATGGAAAAGGAAAAGAAAAGAAAAGAAAATAAAAGAAAATTGTCACATTAACTCCTACAGTTCAAAAAATCAGCAAAACTGAGCCGAAGAGCCAAGGAGTGATGACCCATGAGCTTGTTAAACAAGACCTTCTCTGGCTGTTGAAGGAGGCTTCTGTTGCCTCATATTTGAGATATCAGGATGAGGGAGTTGGTTATTGTAATCTTAGTTTCTCCAGGTATTTCAGGACTGTGAATTGGGGGCCATCGCTGCATATTCTGAGTGTTGAGTTCAAGTTGCCCTCTACTGAAGGTAAAGATAGAGTTTTTATGAGATTGCCGGAGTGTGGTTGCTTGACTTTCCTTGAAAGAATACTTGGGGTGCTAAGGTCTCTGACCTTTTTTTTTCCTAGTTTTTTGGTGGCACTGTAATTGGAAAGTTCTTCAACATCGAGAATTTTCATAAGGAATGAATTATCATTGTAGACAGGTTTTGTGTGAGCGTAGTGGTGAGTCAAATGATCATCCTCTACTTCACTGTTTGGTGATGAGAGAGATTTTGTCATTTCTTTGATTTCTTGTTGGATTATAATCAGTGATTCCAAGGACGTAAATGAGTTGTTTATGCTGACAATGACAGAATGGCTGCCATAGTTGGAACTTGGTTTTTGTGTTTAATGTGAGAATCTGGTCCAAAAAGAATAGGCAGAATTTAAAGGGGTGGACTGACCTAATTGTCTTACTCTTATTAAGAGCACACTCTCTAACATACCCACATATTTCTTATCTCTTTTTCCTATGCCTGCAGGGGTGGCAAATAAGATTGAGAAAATTTTTAGGGCATTCTTATGGGGAGGCTTAGGGGAGGAGAAGAAATTCCACCTAGTTAGTTGGAAGACAGTTTGTGCCCCAATTGTGAATGGTGGTTTGAGTGTTTGCAACTTGCGAACATTTAATAAAGCACTATTGGGGAAATGGCTTTGGAGATATCATCGGGAGGGGGGAGCATTGTGGAAGGAAACTGTAGACGCAAGATATGGTGTTGCATGGGGCGGGTGGGTTTCCAACGAAGTGGAGGGGTATGGAGTGGGGTTATTGAAGTATATAAGGGGTGGAAATGTTTTAAAAAACATATTCGCTTTGAAGCCGGTGAGGGTAACCGAATCCGTTTTTGGCAGGATGTGTGGTGTGGAGATCATACTTTGGAAATGGTTTTTCCGGCTTTATATCGTATTGCAGCTAATAGGGGAGGTTTCAGTGGTTGATGTGCGGTTATTTTCTCATGGTTCGCATCAGTGGAATATTCTATTTTATAGGGATTTTCACAATTGGGAACTAGACATGGTTACTGAATTTTTCAGCCTATTACATTCCTCGGGAACTGCTAGGGTTCAACATGATAGTTTGAAGTGGAGGTCTAAGGATCATAAGTTATGTACTGTTAAGGCGTATTATAACCTTTTGATCACTCATGACCATACTTCATTCCCTTGGAAGAACATCTGGAAATCCCGGGTGCCTTCCAAAGTTGCTTTCTTTGTTTGGAACGCCGCCCTTGGAAAGATCTTGACCATCGACAATTTGAGGAAGAGAGGATGTGTGGTGATGGATTGGTGCTACATGTGCAAAAAGAATGGAGAATCGGTGGGTTATCTCTTACTACATTGTGAGGTAACAAAGGTGTTGTGGGATGAGATCTTTCGGAGGGTTGATGTCGCTTGGGTAATGCCTTCGAGGGTGGTGGAATTGATGGGCTGTTGGAGGAATTTGCAGGGCTGTCGTCAAGTGGCAGCAGTATGGAAGATGATTCCGCTGTGTATCATGTGGTGTACTTGGATGGAAAGGAATGCGTGCTGTTTTGAAGACAAGGAACATATAGTGGTGGAGCTGAAGAATTTCTTTTTAAATACTTTATTGCTTTGGTTTTCTGCTATTGTTTTAGTTGGGGATAATATTCATGACTTCTTGTCTTTAGTTCATCACTCTTAGAATTTATTTAGGTGTTCTGTGGTATACTTCCTGTGTACATGGCTTTGGCCTTTTTCATTAATAAAATTTATCTCTTACATATCAAAAAATAAAAAAAATTCTTGTTGAGAACATTCATATTATTGGATGAGGACACAATGCAATATATATTCCACTTCCTTTTAAGAATTCCTTGATCATTTACCATTTATAACATAATCTATAGGAGTATTTCTTGCATACTTCTAGACAAAAGAAAAATTCTATGCTGGGCGGAATGTGGGCAATGCTGAATGGATAGATTACAGTTTGCTGAATATGTAAGAAAAGGGGAAAAAAAAAAAGTCTCCTGTTTGTTGACGTAATTAGAGATAAGGTATGAATCCCCAATCTCTGGTGAAGATGTGTTCCTGGAGTAATTGGTTTGCTGAAGTTTAATGACACTGCAATAGGTCCTCACCATAGACTGTTACATAATATATTTTCTAAAGCCAAAATCATTTTGGAGTTCTCGTATCATATCTGTCCCGGCAGCATTCATGTACTGAGTGAAACTGCTTGTCATTAGAGACTAATTAAAGAAAAATGGATGAAAAGAATAAATCCAGACTTGGACCATGCAGCCAAATGTAATAGTCTTTCAGTCTCAAATTGTAAGCTCATCTAGCATTAGATACATCTAATCAAGTTTAGGAACCAAAAAGGGAAGTAAAAATGGAGAAAGGACATGAACTCTTTTCAGCTTGTATATATTGTGTGTAATTATGTTCATATTATAGGTATATTCTTATTATAACGATCTTTCATAACGTTAAATGGTTTTTATGTGAGAATTGGGTTTTTCTTTTAATACGAGTAAAAGAAAAATGATTAGTAATATTGTATGACCTTGTCTTGCAATACCTATTGCAGTACATAAAGCATCTTGCCTTCAATACGGCGAAACACGGCTGGAATGTAGTGGTTAGCAACCACCGAGGATTGGGTGGTGTTTCTATTACTGTGAGTTCTTTTTGCCCTCTTCTTAGCTAAGCGATTTATAAAATGGATTGGGGGGGGGGGTACTTTGTTATGTACTTTCATTTTAAATGATCTTATGCCATCGATTATGGTCAATTGGCCCAACCTTTGATGGTTTCATTTGAGGTTATGGATCTATTTCTTTTGTGATGTATAAGCTACAAGAAAGGCTTTTGATTTTGATGGAACATAAATGCAGCCTAAAGAAAGCACATAGTTTTATAACTCATATATCACAATATCTGTAGACAGTTCCAGTAAAACATGGTGTTGAGCGCATTAATTAGGTAACATGAAGCAGTATAATATGGTTTGTGAGAAGTACCAAACTGTCTCATTTGATCTTACCAAACCTCTCAGTGATAGTTTGTGATTTAGGTGATATTTTGGTGGGATAAGGGCTTGCTTCGCATAAAAAGAAAAAAGTCACCGACATAGCGTTGTGTTTTGACTCAAATGCATATGGGAAGTCCCCAAAATCTAGCCTCATCAGTATGGCTATGTTTTGGTAGCCTTTTGTTAATACATATTTTTCAAAACTGGTTCCATTTGACCTTACCAAGTCCTCATATTACAAAAACTGAGAATTTATAACTCATTTTCAGTTGTATATTTATGCAGGAGCAGCTCTTTAAAATAAAAAAATTAGAAGTTTGTAATACTATTGTGCAAAGAAAAAAGGTCTAAATAATAACTTGATTCCTGTGATTTCCTTAGAATCAAATTACTCCCTGTGCTTTCCCTTAAAATCAAAATATTCCCTATGCTTTTAAATTGAATTTTTTCCTCCCTCCATCTGCTTTTAAGATTGATTAAATTAATCCTTCAGTTAAAATTCTGTTAACAAAATGTGAAACATATTGATGTGGCATTACAACTAGCATGACATGTGGCAGTTTTTGTGAAAAATTTGAAATATTAAAAAATAAGAAAATCCATTGAGAACAAAAAACTGAATTTCTTGAAATTTAAAATTAAAAAAATTATTGATATAAACAAAAAAGCCGGCCACCATTGATAAGGGCCATAAGGCCTCCTATTGGTCGCCCTTGCAGGAGACGACTCCCCTCCCCACCCGCAGGCTGCTGCTAGTGTCACCCCTCATGGGCTTTTTGTTTTTTATTTTTTAATTTAAAGTTCTTTTTTGGTTTGTAATGTTTCTTATTTATTTATTTTTTTTTGATTCTAGTTGTATCGTTTAATTTGCTTTTAAATTTTTGTGTTTTAAATTTTTAATAATTTAAATGTAAATAATTTATTGTTATTTTCTTATTTGAAGAAAATATGGGTTTTGTTTCTTTTGTTAAATAGAAGGCTTTTTAGTTTAGTTTTATAATTTATAATTTTAATTTTATAATGTTCTAATTTTTTTTTTTTGTATTTTAATATTTATTTTTTGCTTTTATTCTTTTAATTTTCAAATAATATTTTAAAATTGTCATGATGTTTATATATGGGGAAATGCTATGCATCAGCCCCACACCAGCACACACTTCACATCACTTTTTTTTTTTTTTTTTTCTTTTTACACTCAATAGGTTGAGTGTGTGCTGGTGTGGGGCTGATGCAAATATTTTTCCTTATATATGTGGGCCATGTGACGTCCGAAATGACGCATATTTTCATTGCAGTTGATATGACATTTCTAGCAGTTTACTTAATGAATTTTGACAGAGGGACTTATTTAATCTTTCTTAAATAAATAATTTTTAAGATGAGATGAAATAGATTGAGATGAAAGTTAAAAATTGAATAAATAATTTGTAGAATATATTTTTTAATATTATTTTTATTTTGAAATTTGAAATAGTTAAGATGAGATGAAATGAATTGAGAAATTTTATGAAAACAAACAAGGACTACGGGATACCGCAAGGACTAATTTATAGTTAACCTAAGGAAAAATAACATTTATGCCTCTTGTCCTTTGGGCCTCTTTTGGATTTTAAAACTTAAGTTTTTTAATTTCTGATTTTAAGATCAAAGCTTTGTCATTTGCAAATCAATGACCTTTGTCCACTTACTACCTCAAAGCATCTGTAGGAAGGGGTTGCTTGACCACCACTGCCTCGAGGCATGTATTTTTTTCCCCAGTTTTTTACATGATGGATATAGATTTTCTTTTATGTTATTTTTAAGGGGTAAAAGTAGACAGCGATAATAGATTTCAATATATACACAGTTTAGGTCTTATTAGCCTGAAATTGAAAAGTCGGTTTTTAAAAGTCAGATGGCTCAGAGCATTGGAAGTGTGCTATTTTCTGATATGAAACTGGTAACCACACACAATCTCCTTGACATAAATGTATATGTGCTAGTAATTCTGTGTGTATTCTTCCTTTGGGTGAACGTGAATTCTTTCACGAGTGTTGAAATAAGAGTGGGCATCAGTGGACATGCGTTTCGTGTTTTCAAGTGGTTGGCAATAAGCATGCCAAAAGGAAGTGCACTAAAAATCTTACGTAGATCCTTTTGTTGAACTCTAGTATGGCAGCTGTTATCACTGCTGCAGTATCATATGCAATTCGGAAAAAAATAAAAATAAAAAAGAAAGGAGAAGAGAGACGCTTGTTAAAATACTCCATTTTCTATCAGGACCAGTGTTTCCTATTCATATTAACATTTTGCTTCTAAAATCAGTGAAGTATTCTCAAGGAGTTGCTCTCTTGTGATGAAAGTGTATCAAACAAATCTAGAAATTTAATTTTGTTGATAATTTGAAAGATTCTGTTTATGCAAACACTGCTTTATCCTTGATTTGGTTATGCATCAACTGAAAGTTAACTGCACTTTGGTTGTGAAATAGTTCCATCCTTCCTTTGAGAAGCTGATTATCTAATTATTATTGTTTTGACAGCCTTCCGTACTGTTTGTGGATTTTAACCTCCTTTGCTTTTTGTTTCACAATGTTACAGTCCGATTGCTTTTATAACGCTGGATGGACAGAGGATATACGTTTAGTCATCAATTATCTCCATAAAGAATATCCTGAGGCTCCTTTATTTGCTGTTGGAACTAGTATAGGTGCCAATGTTCTGGTATGTTACTTTTATGTGCTGTTAACTGTTCAATTCAGCACCTTCTCTCTATGCTTTCTGTATCAAACTTGCAGGTTTCTTTTAGATATTATTAACTCTTAACATCTTATTAAACAGTTCGATTAGGGTTCAGGAAAGCTGATGCTTTCAAGCTTAATACCTTCTCTTATTCTATTATATTCCATCTTTCTCTCCCTTTAAATTGGACTTGCTTTCCCTTTAAGCTGATGCAGTTTGATTAGTGTGGTTGCCACAAACTTTTGTTTTGTGCTTTGTTATTACAGAAATAATTGATAGCTAACGATTTTAGAAAGTATTCCTCAGAAGTTTGCATCACAATTGCTCTTGCTTTGTTCTCATTTCTAGTCTACCCTTAGAAGGTCCAAGATAGTTCTATGTCTTCTATGAAATTGATGCCCTACTTCACTCTTCTACCAAGTCGTACACCCTTTGTTCGCTGCTCCGGCTCTCTATTTTGCATTTTCTGATGTTTTAGGTTGATCAATTGGGCGTTGAGTGCTTATGACCTTCCCACGCACTTAGCACTTGTATGTTGATAGTCATTTTCTTCGCTCTTACTTTATCATAGAGATAAAAATGTATTGCATTATTAATTGGTCGTTTCGACTTTTTGCTAACTGAGCTGCTCACTCTATGTTGGAAGTAACTTAAATTGACTTTGACTTCGTTATTTCTTTATCCAGGGTTGCAAGTGTAAAACTTGCTTATAATGTTTAGAACAAACAACATGATTCATGATTCATTATTAGGGCATGTTTGGGTAATGGGATGAGATGAGAATTCTGTGAATAGTAATGAAATGGTTTGGGTTAAGATATTTTATTGAACTTTGGGAAAGGAGAGAGAATGTTGAATAAAAATATTATAAAGTTAAAATTTTGTTATAATATAATTTTTGTTTTGAAATTTGAAAAAGTTGTATTGTTTTTTGTATTTTGTTTGGAAGTTTGGGAAAGTTGTGATAATTAGGTAATGATTAGATAAAAAAATTGAAGATTTGAAATTGAAAAGTATGTGTTTGAGTGATGTTTGGGAAGGCGATTATGGGAATTTTTGAGATGAGATGAAATGAGATCATCTCACTTCCCAAACAAGCCCCTCTTGTTCTATCTTTCATTTATTTAGTTTTTGAGCAGATATTTATCATAATTTTGACATTATATAAAGGTTAAGAATTTTATACTCGTGCAGGTAAAATATCTTGGGGAGGATGGAGAGAACACCCCTTTGGCTGGTGCTGTAGCTCTCTGCTCTCCGTGGGACCTTTTGGTTAGTATTTTACTTGAGAAATGTCACTGATGTTCGTTTTACATTTCTTGTGTCACCCATGCTTTAAGAGTTGAGATTTTTCATGTCCCTGGTATGTACCTTATGGTTATCATGAATTAAACCCTCTTTGACATTGTTGAAATTTATCTTGCTCTCTCTGTTTTTGTGCTACTATAGTACAAAGGGTGCTATATTTTTTGCTTCTTTCATGTGTCTTGTAGGATCGTAATGGTGGCGGCGTGAATCTATATCTCCTTTGAGAAAAAGAAATATTGAGATGTACTAAACTAGCATGCGTAGGCAATGCTTTTGTATATATCCTGCATACTTGGGGCTCTTGCCTATTCTCATGATCAATAAAATTTTGTTTACCGTAAAAAAAAAAAAATATACCGGGACGTACCAACCACACACTATATTCATTAGTTATAGTGAATTGCAGCTCATTTGACTTTGACTAAGAACTTGAATTTGTGTCATTTGATTTGGAGATTTATTATTTTTGGCAGTTATTCTGTACTATTTACTAACTAGATGCTATGTCGTCCTTTTTCCCTCCTATATAGATTGGTGACAGATTTATATCCCGCAGGCTGGTGCAGAAGTTTTATGACAGAGCACTCACTATTGGCCTTAAAGGTTATGCACAACTGTATGTCTGCGCTTGACTATTTAATTGTTGGTAGGATATAACTCCAGAGTTTTCCATTAAATATAGGCTTATATGTCTGAGTGTGTGTTTTTGGGAATATCTCAAAGAAAAAATTATGATGTCACTAAAAATGGTATCTATTTTTGGCCGCTAGATATTATATGATAATTTTTAAATTTCTGCAGACACCAGCCTCATTATTCCCGCCTTGCTAACTGGGAAGGCATAAAAAAGGTAGACATCATTTCTTCTGGTAAAGATTAGGCCTCTTTTGTTTTCGTAGATGAGATGAGATGGGATGAGATGAGTTGAGATTAAAGTTAAAAAATTGAATAAAGTATTATTAGAATATATTTTTTAATATTATTTTTGGTTTGGGATTTAAAAAAGTTGAATTGTTCATTTTGTATTGTATTGGAATTTGGGAAAGTTGTAATGATTAGATGAGATGAGATGATATGTTTTCTGAAAACAAACGAGGCTGTTTTGCATCATACTTGCAACAGAACTGTTGTAAATAGATATATCAACTAACAAATCAGAGTAGTTTTTGACACTGTTGCTGATGAGTCATGAGTGTTCTTGTTTCAGTTCCTCTCCATGAGAAAGTATTTTCTTCAATTGAGCTCTCATGAACATACAAACAGTCAAAATTTTTTATCACTGAAGTGCCATAAATATTCAAGATTTAAGTCCTTGGCAAAACTAGAGATGCTTATGATGCAGGAAAAAAGAAGAATTAGACCTAGTAAAAATGCAGGCTGTCCCTCATTTATTTTTTATTTTTTCATATAGGTATGTTCTTCATTTATCCATTAAAGGGTCTATTTCTTGTGCACATCTTGTGTACTAGGGTTATGCCCCTGTTGCGTTTTCTAATGAAATGAAATTACATATAAGAAAATATAGGTAAATTCATCTGTTTCAACCTCATGTTAATTCTCATGGGATACTAGTAAGACCAATAAACTTGGATACTTTCCTGAGTGCATTGATGTTGCTTTAAGTTACTCTTAACATTAGACAATAATCATTGCTCATAATAAGAGATATTTTGAATTTGACCTTCTTGGCATCCGTCATGATGCTTTAATCGTGCATCAAATATTCGCTGGAAGAAAGTCACCAAAGTATTTTGCAATCTACAATATGGAAAACAATTTGAGTTCATATCTGAAAACTTTATCTTTCAATAGTGTCTTTTAAAATCCCTCATAATATGAAAATTTCTGCTTATAATATTTAAATTCAAATATTTCTTTTAACACTCTGCTGTTGCATTTTCCATGTTGTAAGCACAATACATATCCAATGTTAATATCTCCCTTTAAGATTTAACTACGAAACTTTCAATGAAGATAAAGCAGTTATATGGTGCCTACTATTGCTAGGTGGTAATGTTTTATGTGGCATGCTCTTGTCATCCATCCTGATTTAACTAATGCAATTTGTTTGGTTATCCTGTTGTGCATCAAAAGTCACTCTCTATTCGAGATTTTGACAACCATGCCACCTGCCTTGTTGGAAAATTTGAGGTATATGGCCTGACATTCATCCTATGTTTTTCTCGCCTTGCTTTCCTTTATTGACCAACAGAATTATCTTGCTTCCTCAGACTGTGGACACATACTACAGGCGCTGTAGCAGCACTAGTTACGTGGGAAATGTGTCAATACCACTACTATGTATCAGTGCTTTGGATGATCCAGTCTGTACAAGGGAAGCCATTCCTTGGGATGAATGCAGGTGAAGCTGCTTGAATGGCATCTATCATGCTTTCTTTTATTGCATTCTATGGACCCGTTCTAACACTTTTGTCTTTAATAGGGCAAACAAAAATATTGTGCTGGCTACAATAAAGCATGGAGGACATTTGGCATTCTTTGAAGGAATAACTGCATCTGGCCTATGGTAATTCATTCTTCAGAGTGATGAGGATATTACACTAGCGTTTCCTGTAGAGATTTTAATGTATTTTTCTATTTAGTTTAGCAGTATCCAATTTTATATTAGCAGTCCGTTTGATAATTTTGTGAAGTTGAAGCTTCTCAAGCCTCATAATCGCAGATTGCCAACAAAATTGGGAGATCAATCCTGATGTGAAACAAGTTGCCTCACTAGGTGCATGACAGTTTTATGGGTACATAGCATCTTGTAATGATCTCTCTTGATTCAGAAGACTTCCTTTGCACGCCATAGAACAAGATGAATATCATCTCACAACAGCTTAGATGCTTATGTAGATTGCCAGCGCAAACCACTCTTCTAGTCTTCAACTGTGTTTGGTCTAGGTGTTTTCAAATTTTCATTTCTTTTCGCTTGTAGGCTAACCTTCTTTTTTGCCATGTTTTGTAGGGTATGCATGGTTGTGGTAGGTTTTATTTTGGATATTGGGCAGAATCTAGGTGGCCCTTTTTAATGTTATTGCAACCAAATGCTTAGATAAGGAACTTTTATGTGATTATTGTCACATCAAAGTTTCAGTGGATTTTACTAATATTTCATTCTCTAGGCAGTCAGAAATGGGTAGATTTCTCCAATATTCATTAGAAAATGGGTTGTGAATTTTCTCTTGCAGGTGGGTAAGGGCAGTTGAGGAATTTTTCAATGTGCTACGCTCCAGCCCATATATGCATGTGCAACAGAAGGTATTATTTATCCTTAATTTTCTTTCTTAACCCAATACACATAATAATTGAGCAATATAAGTTGTTCTTTTTCTTGGTGCAATTTACTGCTCATTTCTCTTAGTACTCTTTATTTTTACTTGCTTGCAGATGCTGAGCTCTAGCCCTCATTTGTCACCAGACTCCACAATCGATCAGGGTCCATACGTAAATATTGCAGATGGAATGGTGGCTGCAATGTGCAATGAGCAAAATAAAGATGACATGGTAGAGGAATTACCTGAACCGCCAAAGAAGTCTGATGAAGAAGATAATAAAATGGCTTTCGAAACAAAACAAGATGAGCACCAGACAGAAGCAAAAGATGATGTTTCCCCGGATATTGCAGAAAGCAACAACCAAACTACCTGTGTCCAGGACGTTCGGCACTTTGATGCAATTTCTCCAGTTCGAAGATGCTTAGATCTGCTGTCCCGGCAGAATAAGTGTTCCATGTGGCTGCTTGCTTACATTGCTATCATAACAAGTTGGCCATTGGTAGCCTCAGCTCTTCAAACCGTTTTCAGAAAGAAGCTCAGAAAATTCTTACCTGCTGCTTTGTTCAGAACCCATGCTCTTAAATGATTGTTGGTATTCTGAATTTGGAGTTGGCCTCTACGATCTTTATATTTCTTTGCAAATAGTCGATCAGTTCTCAATAATTTCGCAAACCAATCTCCTCGAGTTTGCAAGAATAATAGATAATGAACAGAAAAATGTAACTAGTAAAAGTTTCTTCTTTTACTTTAGACAATATAATTCAGTCCTGGAGCATGTTATATACAGCCATGGAGTATGCAGTCCCGTACATTGTTTGAAAAAAAGTGGGAGTTATTATTAAAAAAATAATTTTTTTATATGGATCTTAAATTTATCCACTTTTTTCAAAGAGAGTTCGTGGAAACTGCAAATTCAAAGAACTGCAAATATTATTTCTTAATATTTTGAGGTCTTTTACTATTTCAAGTTCATTTCTCATTTCAACTTTCTATATCTCTGTATGGCATTAAAAAAAATAATATTAGATTAGTGATGGGTTGTGCAAGCATCAAGAATTTAAAAAAAGTGAGGTCTAATTTTATAAATTAATTTTTTTTTACGTGGATATCATATTTATTTATTTATTTATTTATTTAAAAAAGTACTGCTATGAACCTGTTAGTGGGATTGCGTGCGGACGAATGGACTTTTCAGTCTTTTACCTTACAAATTGTGATGAAATATCAAAATTGCCTTTATCATATTTTCCCTCCCGATAGAATTTCAGATCCCTCCATTCATAGAGCCAACCCCAACGCCGTCGGCCACCTTCGAGCTCCGTCCGCCACAGTCGACGTCAACTTCTCCTCCATTATCTTTGGTTGCCACAACGTAAACCATCTTCGGCCGACACCATTGTAGCGTTTATGCCTGTTCCCCGTATGCCTGCGTTCTGACTCAAGATCTTGATATTCAAATTCAGATACTGAGGGAAGCTCCATCCACCACCTTGCGATCTTCGTCTTCAGCCTTTCGCCACCGCTTTCTTGGGACCAATCGTCCAATATAGAGCTCTCGTTGTCATTGTTCTTGGCAGTCAAATGAGATGAAGTCCTTTGGCCAGAGCTCTGTTTTCGAGTCTTGACTTTCATTAGATCCCAATACCCAACTGCCGATTTGTTGAGAGCTCTATATAGGGGCATGCTACGAAAGGTGTTGTCAAGGAGCATGACACCGACGTTGAGAATCCCTTGTGGGCGACCTGGTGAGCGACAAACTTGGAGCGCCACCAGTCTCATCATTGCTTTGCCTTCATTGCGAGATGAGGGGGGGAGAAGATTGCTAATGAGGACACGAATGGTACCAACCAATGTGTCATGCAACCAAGATGAGGCGTAAATCTCGATCATGATGGCTCCAAGTCTTGAGCTGACACCAAAGTAATCTCTAAAATTTGGAATTTAGAAACAACCATGGTAGTGGTGCTGGCGATGCTGATGGGATGACAGAAAAAAATGACGAACAACGATTGCACTAATAACAGATAGCTGCAGTGGTGATATATTCGTCCCTATAACTTTTCAATGAATCTGAGGTTTGCAGCTCATTTCTTTTTCTTGTTTAAGCCAGAATGCGTGGAGTCTGGAGAGAGTTTTTGACCATGATTTTTTGTATTTTGTGAAGTTTTGGATTGAGGAGAAAAGGGCAAAGGGGCTTTATTGAAGGGTTGAAAGGTCATGTATTGTTAGAGGTTTATTGCAGTTGCGGTTTTTTATGTCTATCTGATCCGTAGTTTTGTCTTGACAAAAAAAAAGAAAGCGGAGTCGTTTTATTAAGTGAAACAATCCGTTTCATTAAGTCGTGCGTGGGGAGGCCTTGAATAAGGACTGCACCCAGAATTATTCCTTTTTATAACTTGAAAGTGTCTCACAAAGGTAAGCCTCATTAATTGTCTGTGAAAGACCGCAATGAAAGAGGGTTTATACTTTGAGTTCTCTCATTCGTGTAAATGCACAACTTATTGTGGTATTAGAACAGTTATAAAATAAATAAATAAATCAAATAAAAAATCAAAAGCTTTTTTTAATGATAGTTTTTTTTATAGAACTTTTTTATGTTAGTTGATATAACATATTAATTGTGTTTAGTGTGCCAATAAGAAATATTTGTAAATAAATTTCAACATATGTAAAATACGTAAAATCTCGACGTGATACTCTCCGTAGTGCTCTATCAGAGAACCTCTCCTTCCATCTACGTAACCCTGATATAATTTAGAGAATAACTATTTTATTAGTAATATTATTATTTATTAATTATAATTGTTGATATTATTTTGTCTTTAAATCATTATTTTTTATATGATAGTTAAATTGTTTGTATTTGCTATCTGATATAGAGTTTTTTTTATCTCAAGTTTTGTTACATTTAGTCACTTTTGTGTACTCTTTGCGTACTTCACTGATGTGATAGACCAAAACAGTAATTTTATATTAAAAAAATAACGCAGCCAATCATATAAGTGGAATATGCAAAAAGTTTGCAAAAATGACTACATATAAAATTTTTGATCCATTAGGCAATAAAAACCCATGACATGACCGTGTCTATATATATACACATAGCAGAGACATACTTCATGCACGTACTACCATTCTTGCTCCCTAGGGTTTTCAGAGTCACGATAGTCGTGGCTAGAGTTTTCAGAGCCGCAACAGCTCCCACGGCCTCCTCCACAGTGTTTCTCTTGCCGTCACCAACCTTTCAGAGAGTCGCCTTGAGCCACCAGTAAGGCCCTCATCGTTGCACACACCACCACAGAAACCTGGAATAACCACCATCTAGCATCCTCAGCACGATTGAGCATCACCTTGCACCACCACCCATTGAGATAGGTCGAGAAACAAGGGCTACGAGCAACCCACGCGTAAACAGGCTCCATACCATGCATATGGCTACACTAGAGCCACCGTCTGTCTCCTACCCCCACTGACCATCGTGCAGACACCGTTCAACTCCCAGGTGAGCCTAAGTTCCTCACCACCTTTAGCCTAGCCCACATCTTCCTCCATGAGTTAGTTTAACAATGATTTTGTGCCCTATTTTTGGTAGAAAAAAACAGAGGATTTGCACCACCATTCACTGTAACGGTATTGCTACTGCCCACTAGAATCAGAACAAGAAACCCATAAAGAAATGGAGATGAACTTCAAGCATGATCAAGAAAGAGAACACATGAACCAAGAAACCAACTTTATTTCTTGGAAGAGATTTTTGAATAATCTCCAAACTCCTCAAACACTAACTGAAACAACTAACTTTCAGGATTCAGCATGAAGAATACAATTCCATCCTACAATCAGTTTTATACTACGTTTAGAGTAAAACGCAACGTTTAATGCACTTGTAATGGAAACAACACCTTTCTTGCTCTTGCTGGCTACTGCTTCACTTCTTTGAAATGCACTGTTCCACTAATCTGCAACACATCGTTTTGATACAAGACCGTTAATCTTGTTACACTTCTCAATGCATTCCTGCATCTCATCACACTTCTCAGTCAATTCCCTCTTCCACCACAGATCCATTGCATTCTCCTCCCCTTTAAGGCTTTTATCCTCAAGGCCTTGAGAATTCCCCCTCCTAAAGAAACTTGCCCACAAGGTGTGGGTAAAGGTCCATCAATTTCCACAAGGATTCCCACGAGCTATCCCCAACTGATGCCCCAACCCATTTGATAAGTACTTTAGTTATGGCGTGATTGCCATGCTTCTTCATTTTCCTCTCTAAAATCAACTTTGATTCAGGCTGAATCTGTCATTGGGTATCAGTTGGAGACAGTGTTGGCAACAGGACTATATTCTTCAAACAGGACACATGAAAAACAGGATGTATTAAAGAAGAAGGTGGTAACTGCAACTTGTAAGCTACTGACCCTATCCTTTGCACCACCTGAAAAGGCCCATAAAATCTCGGTGCTAGCTTCATATTATGTCTCATAGAAACAGTCTTTTGTCTATAGGGCTGCAATCTCAAAAAAACCCAATCCCTAACTTGGAAGCTCCTTTCAGTCCTCCTCTTATTAGCATAGAATTTCATCCTATGCTGAGCCTTGTACATGTTCTCGTTCAACAAAGGTAGCAGTTGATCTCTAGACTTCAGTTGTTGATCAACATCATTATTAGTAGCAGTACCTAGAACATACGACAAAAAGCTTGGTGGAGAATAACCATAAAGTGCCTCAAAAGGAGTAAGGCCTATATAAGAGTGTGTTGTAGTATTATAACACCACTCAGCCATAGGCAACCATAAGCTCCACTCATTTGGTTGCTGACTAGTGTAGCATCTCAAATAAGTCTCCAAACACTTGTTTAAAGCTTCTGTCTAACCATCAGATTGAGGATGGTAGGCTGAGCTAATGTCTAATGAGGTCTCCTGAAATTGAAACAATTGCTTCCAAAAAGAACTGGTAAACACTGGATCCCTATTCGAGACAATGGATTTAGGTAATCCATGGAGCTTAAAGACTCTAGAAAACAAAACTTGTGCAACTTTAGTAGCTGTGTAAGGATGTGAGACGGGAAAAATGTGCAAATTTAGTTTGTCTATCAATTACAACAAAGACAACAAAATACACATTGGATAGTGGCAATCCATCCACCAAATCCATAGAAATATCCAGCCATGGAGAATCAAGAACAGGTAATGGTTGTAGCAACCCAAGATTCTGCACATTTTCATGTTTATTAACTTGACAAATCTCACATTCTTTAACCAGCCTCTTGATACCTCATCTCATTCCTTCCCAATAAAAATTCATCTCGGCCTTTTGCAAGGTTTTATGATAACCCACATGTCCTGCCTATGGATTGTGATGAATAAACTGTAAAATTTTGGCTTGAAAGGATGAAGTAGGAATCACCACTAATCTTCCCTTCCTTAGTAGTAATCCCTGCTGCAAAGAGTAATGCTTAGGACCCTCTTGTCCTTCTTGCAACTTAGAAACAATTTCAAATACTCCAGGGCACAAAGAGTAGCAACTCTTAAGTTCCTCTATCCACAGAGGAGTGAGAAAAGAAATCAAAGCAATAGTTGATGTGTCTTCTTCATCTTTCCTCAAAAGGGCATCAACCACCACATTTTCTTTGCCCTTCTTGTAGTCAATGGTAAAGTCATACCCAGTCAGCTTGGATATCCATCTGTGTTGAGCTTCAGTCCCTATCTTTTGTTCAAGCAAAGGCTTTAAGGCCTATTGGTCAGTCTTGACCTTAAAAGTATGTCCCAATAGGTAAGGTCTCCATCTACTAGCTACAAAGACAAGAGCTAACAACTCTTTTTCATAAGTAGACAATAATAAAGCCTTTCCCTTCAAGGTCTTGTTGTAAAAAGCAATAGGTTGGCTCTTTTGCATAAGAACTGCCCCCAAGCCAATGCCTGAAGCATCACATTCAATTGTGAATACTTTGAAAAAATATGGCAATCTTAAAACTGAAGGATGACCCACAGCTTTCTTCAACTGTTCGAATGCTAATGCAGTTGCTTCATCCCAATGGAAGAAATTCTTCTTCAATAAAACAGTCAATGGGGCTACAATAGAACCATAATTCCTTATAAATTTCCTGTAATAGCCTGTGAGACCCAAAAATCCTCTCAAGGACTTCAAAGTTTTGGGAATAGGCCACTCTACCAAAGCCACTGTTTTAGAATGATCTGCCTTCACCCCTTGCCTGAAATGATGTGGCCTAATTACTCAATCTCAGTAGCACCAAACTTACACTTTAACATCTTAGCATACAAAGTGTACTGCTTCAAAACTTCCAAGGCAGACTTCGAATGTAAAACATGATCAACAACATATTTACTATACACTAGTATGTCATCAAAGAAAAATAAGACATATTTCCTAGAAAAGGGTTGAAATATATCATTCATTAACCCTGAGAAAGTGGCTAGTGCATTTGTAAGGCCAAAAGGCATGAGCAAGAACTCATAAGGCCCTCATGAGTTCTAAAAGCTGTCTTTGGTATGTCTTGTTCTCTAACTTGAATTTGATGATACCCAGCCCTTAGATCCAACTTAGAGAACACTTGTGCTCCAAAAAGCTCATCAAGCAGCTCATTAATGATAGGTATGGGTAAGTTATCTTTGATGGTCTCTTGATTAAGTGCACGATAATCAATGCACATCCTCCATGTACCATCAACTTTCTTGACTAACAAAATAGGAGATGAAAAATGACTTTGGCTGGGTCTCACTACCCCAGAAGCCAACAAGTCATGAACAATCTTCTCTATCTCTGACTTTTGATAATGAGGATACTTGTCTGGTCTCACTGATACAGGGTTTGACCTATCATTTAGATTAATAGGATGATAAAAGGCCCTTCTTGGTGGCAAGCCAATAGGTTCTGAAAAAACTTCCTGATAATTTTCCAGTAATTGATTAATAACCCCCTAAGGAGTTTCAACCTTCTGTTCTTGATCCATAACCATCAATTGCAAGAACCACTCTTGTCTCCTAACAAAATCAGATTTCAGCCTCTAACAGGACAATATCTTTCCCCAACCTGGCTCAAAGACATCCTTGTGAAATCCTACTAAATTGAATCCAAGGTCTTGAGCTACTGCACTCCAAGGACAATGTCACAACCTCCCAAAGTAAGCACATGGGAAGGGTAATGAAAACTTGGAGCCTTGTATTCTAATCACTTCCTCACCTCTGCCCTGAATAAAAACTTTAGCTCCATCTGCCACTCTGACCTGCAAGCTTGAATTCTCTTCAATCTTTCGTCTAGCTTCTTAAACCACTAGTGGATCTAGGAAGTTATGAGTACTTCCTGATTCCATTAAGATTTCTACAGCACACCCTCCAATTTTACCATGTAATCTCATTGCATTGTTGGTAGAACATTCTAAAATAGCATTAATTGAAACTTCTAGGTTCTCCTCTTCCTCTTGCTGCACTTCTTCCACTTTAACACACAGTTCACTGGTATTCAACACTGATTGATCCATGATTTCTTGCTCTACTTGTAACAAATAAACCTTAGGATTCTTGCAAACATGGGTTGGATTCTACTTTTCCTCACAATGATAGCAAAGTCCATTTGTCATTTTTTCATCAATTTGAGATGAAAAAGCCCTCTTAACTGGAAGAGTACTATTTTGCATTCTACCATTATCCCCAACCACCTCATGTTGTGTTTTATCCCAACCTGACACACTACTTCTCCAAGACTTTCTAGAAGCCCACAAATAATCCTCTTGTATCACCAAAAGATGCATTCAAATTGATAGGATTGAGCATTTGAACATGGATTCGAATCTCATCCTTTAATTCACTCATAAAACAACTTAACTTGTGCATCTCGGATAAGCCCTTAAGCCTATTTGATAATGACTCAAACTATGCTTTGTAAACAGTCACCTTAGATGTCTGCTTTAAACAAGTAAAAGCGTCCATAGGATCATCAAATGTAGTGGGACCAAACTTCACTTGAAGTGTTTTCACAAATGAATCCCAACTTTAAAAAACCCCACAATCAACAGCATCTTGATACCACATGAGAGCCTCACCCTCCATGTGATAAAAGGCCATCAAAAGCCTCTGATTAAGTGAGATTTGATGGAATTCAAAGTACTGAGTTGCCTTGAAAACCCACCCGATAGGATTGATTCCATCAAATGGGAAAAGTTGAGTCTCACTTATCTCAGAACAAAGCCCTTTCCTCAAAATTCATTCTCCTCCCATATGTCCCTTCTTCATGATTAGCACCTCTACCCTCAAAAGAACTTGAAGGGATAGAAACACATTGCTGACATTCTACTAAAGATTTCAACATATCAGATAATTGATCTAACCTGCCTGTAATTCCAGTGATCGTGTGGTTGTGCTTAGCTGTTTAAAGATTCCCTCTTGCTGCCTCAAAGAACCTTCTTGTTGTGCTTTCAAGGTGGTTGCTGCTCTCATATTGTCCGCCATGAGAGAATTCGCCTCTCTAATACCAACTATAACGGTATTGCTACTACCCACTAGAATCAGAACAAGAAACCCAAAAAAAAATGAAAATGAACTTCAAGATTGATCAAGAAAAAGAAGACTTGAACCAAGAAACCAACTTTATTTCATGGAATAGATTTTTGAGTAATCTCCAAACTCCTTAAACACTAACTGAAACAACTAACTTTCAGGATTTAGAATGAAGAATACAATTTCTTCCTATAATCAATTTTATACCACGTTTAGAGTAAAACGCAACGTTTAATACACGTGTAATGGAAAAGACACCATTCTTGCTCTTGCTAGCTGTTGTTTCACTTCTCTGAAACACACTATTCCACTAATCTACAACACATTGTTTTGATACAAGATCATTAATCTCGTTACACTTTTTAATCCATTCCTTCATCTCATCACACTTCTTAGTCAAATCCCTCTTCACTACAAGAAAACTGTTTATTTGTGACAAGTTAATTCTAGCGAAATGACTATTTGAAATTAAAATTGGTTGCGAAAAGTATTTTGGTTGGAATAAATTGGTCACAAAAGCCCGTTTTTCTTGTAGGCCACAGATCCATTACATCCACAATCTTGGTCACCTCCTCTTGTGGAGGTTCAGACCTTCCTCTCCAAGTAAAACATGCATCTCTCTTTCCTCTCCTATACATGTTTTAGCTTGCCGAAGTGTCACTAGAAAGGGTTAACCGAGTTTAATGTGTGTGTATACGTAAGTTTTGTGTTCAATAATAGGGAACCGGGTGTGTATGTGTGTATGTGTATCGGATGAGTGTCCAGGCCATATGTACGAGTGCTTTGGATGGTTCAAGTGGCAGTTGTAGTCATGTACAAGGTTCTAATTCGAGATGATGAGTGAAGGTGTGTGTAACCATGCTTGTGTGGGAGACCGAATGGAAATAAGGGCAAGGGTGTGTGCGTGGCCATATAATGATGTGTAATCTATAGGAAAGACTTATTATTGTTTCTGTGAATGTGTTTTAAGGGGTTCAAGAAAAAGGTCTGGTCATATATATGATTCTAGTGCAAGAGTGTTCGAGTAGGCTTGGTTGAAATGTTTAAATGAATTCACTTCTATGATTGGTACAACCCGAAAAGACATGGATTGAAGTAGGAGCATGAAGTCAAACTATGGGTTTAGGATGTAGATGATGCTTGGGTTGGGTGAATTAATGAGTCAAGAGTAATTTGAATTAATGAGCCAGTAATCTCCAAGGAGTTTGACAACCAGTGTGTTGGAAATGTTTTGGGCATTAGTGTCTGGAGAGTTATGATTTGTGCATGAGGGGTTTCATTGTTTTATGTGAATGATTATAGGATAAAAAAGGTTGAATTAATGATGTTTTGAGGCCACACACGAGTGCAAAAGAAGAAAATCACAAATGATAAGGAAATTAGGTTACAGTTGTGCCCACAACTAGGGTTAATTCAATGGGGTTTAGACGTCATGGGAGCCTCTGGGTCTAGTTGCATGAATGCATGTTCATATTCTATTAACATGAGACATGTTTACCCAAATGTTTATAAGTTCTATTTGATGCCTAGTGTCACCACGCACACAAGAACTTCCTTAACATCCTAAGCCGAACGTTATAGCTGAATGGAGGCCTGCACCTTCTCTTCTAGGCTAGACTGGTGCTAGGTGACCCACTTGATTAGAGAGGATAAGCCTTGCAAAGGATTTCACAGCATCAGATCTGGCAAGTAAAAAGAATAGTTCAACTAAGTGAGCAACCTAAATACATATCGAGGCGAGAAATTCGTCGATTTCCTTGGAGATTTTGACAACCAGTGGGTTGGAAGCCTCTCCCACCTCATATGTGAATGGGTGGGTGGTACCTTGCTCGTATTGGAAATTCTAGGGAAAAGGTAGAGTCCCAAGAAGGACTGCCTCAGGGGAAGGGGACACCTCTGGCCCAGAAGGAGCCTCCAAGGTTGACGGCATTCCTTCGGGAGGAACTCCCCTTGGGGAAGAAGCCCTGAGATTGGGGGAATTGCCCTCGCTAGTAGGATCTGTGCCCTCGCTCTCCAAATCAATTGAAGTAGCATTATTACCCTCACCGCCAGCCGAGGCATAGTGCAAATTAGCATAGGCGTCAAACAAGATTTCAACCGTAGGCGTCGCCTTTTCTTCCACTTCGACACTGGCACCTAATGGTACTTCTTCTACTGGCATTGCCTACTCTGACTTCCTTTGTCGAAGTTGTAACTTCTCCCTCATGCGTAAATGAATGAACGTGTGCCTCAGCATCCTTTGTCGTGCCCCCTCAGAACACCTAGGGCGTCCCTTCCTCATCCACCTCTATCACTGTAACACCCCGTATTTTTTAGTGTATTTTTTAATTGAAAGATTATTTGTTATTAATTTAAAAATTAATTCTCTTGTTTTAAAATTGGTTGGATTTTTAGTGGGTTTATTTTTTATGATTTTAATTTTGTGAAAATTATTCTGAAGTGCTTTCTTATAAGTGATTATTGTAATACATTTAATTTTTCTTTTCATATTAAATTAACTTTTTGTTGGATTTAATTATTTATTTTCATTTTAATCATTACGTTTGAATTATTTTATTTTACTTGCTGTTTTAAAATCGTTTCTATTGGATCATTTTGTGACCCAAGATATGAGGATTAGATCTCATTTCTTTTCCTACATTTTTCTCTTTCCTATTTTCTTTTTCTTCTTTTCTTCTTTTTTTTTTCTTTTTCTTCCCCTGCTTCCCGCGCGCCGCAACCCCCTTCCCTCTCTCCTTCCATTTCTCTTCTTCCCCAGTCCGCTGTCGTGCACCGGCAGTGACCGACACCGCCCCTCCCTCTCACCTCCCCTTCGACCGGCGACCACCTCCCTGTAATTTCAGTCCTCCTCGCGCCGCCGTTAGCCCCCAAGCACCACACCAAGCCACGGAACTCCTTGCGCCGCTGCGCCGCCGTCGCGCCACCTCCGGCCACCATCTTCTCACCACATCATCGTCGATCTCCTAACAACCCAATGGACCCAACCCCACCTCCGATTTGTCACCGGTGAAGCCCCACCATCAACATTTCCGTTTTGGGTATTTTAGCCTTCGACCGCCCTTTACGCCGCCACCCACGGCCAACCACCACCACCACTAGCTTCACCGACATCCCTAAGCCCTACCCTATCAATCTCGGATCTTAGTTTGCACCCGTTCAAAAGTGGGTTTTTGAGACCCACGGCCACAGTGCATTTGGCATTGTTTTGTTGCTGCGTTGCCGCTTCTAGCACTTCCGTGATCTTTCAAAAATTATATTATAGCATTGTAGGTATTTTTTCCAAAGAACTTTTGAGATTTAAATGTATTTCTGCGCTAATTCATATTTATTGTGAATTTGTTGGTTGTGCCGGACTGAGTCCGAGGAGTAAGGGGGGTCGGTTGGATTGGATGATGAAGTTGTTAGTGTGAGATTGGTTTATGCTATAAAATTTGTTGGCTGTTTTGGGATTAAATATTGGTGTTTTGAGTTGGACGTTGGTCATGGTAAATATTGGTGATTTTTAGGAAGTGATGATATATTTTGGGATTGTGAAGGTTTTAAGTTTTGAGATATTAAAATAGGTTATTTTAGAAGTTTAGGATTAAATATCGAAATCCGTGATTGATTGAAAAGTTACGGAAATTATGTTATTATTTTTATAGGTGACGATTTATATTCGACTCGACATTTTTTAGGAAAATTCTGAAAAGCTAAGTTGTTCAGATAAGCGGGGTTCCTATGCTAGGTTTTATACAAGTTAATAAGACTGTGGTTGATTTTATGAAAACTTGCATATTTTGTGATATGATGGGAACTTGTGAAAACAAAAATCAACCTCTGTCACTTATCTGCATTATTCATGAAATCTGTGTGAAAAAGGAAAAATATGTTCTAACATGCATTGTGTAGACATGAGCTAAATTCTATCATGTGGTTTTTGAAATCTGAAAAAGTGAGCGATATTGAGAATATGAAAAATTGTGCATTTATTTAGAAAGATGTTCTGGCTTTTGTTGTCAGTGTGTGTAAACTGTTTGATTCTGTTTTGGTACTCTGTATTATTTTGATATAACATCTGAAAACTTTTGGCATGGTGTACTGGTATTTGTATCTGACTCTGTCTCTGCTCTGCTCTGTTTGGGTTGGTACCAACTTCTCTGTCTCTGAGTACACCCACTTTGGTAACAAAGTGGTTTTATTGTGGTCTTTCCTGTGTGCACACTCGGGGCTCCGAGAAGAACAAAGGAAAGATTTTAACTCTGTCTCTGCCTGGTTTGGCCATTAGGGTTAGCACAACCCTACCACGGGGGTGAAACATGGTCTCTGATCTGTTTGATGCTCTATTTTGATCTGATGATGATACTCAGTTTATATTATGCCAAAGTATTATGAGTTTTACATGTCTTAAAACCATCGCTCTGTTACTTTTGAAAATATGTTCTGGTCTGCATGATAACTCTGGAAAATGTTTTGTTCTGCATGCTATACTTTATAAATGCTCATGTTTGCATGCTAGCATATGTTCTCTGTTTACTGAGTTGTTGATAACTCACCCCCTATCTTCATAATATTTTTCAGATGATGTAGAGAGTCCAACTGAGGACCTGAATTAATTGGTAAGAATGATTAAACTGTGAGAAGATGTTAGAAGAAGGAATTCTGATGTCCTTTAGTTTTAATGTCTTTTAGATTTAATTATATCTTGGGCTTGGGTTTTAGTAAGACTTATGAAAGTATTAGTTTGGTTTGTTATGACTATCGGGAGATTTTGGATTCCTTAGTTTATTTTGCTGCAGTAATGACTTTGTAGAGTTTTCAATGTGGTTATTTAGAGTACATGAGATTGAGTTTTGCTAATAAAGTTTTGAAGTTTTATTTTAATTGTGTTGGGAAACATGTTCTTAAGTGACAGGTAGTAATTCTTCGGGCTAACCGAGTTTGGGACGTTACAATCACACCAACGAAATCACTGGAGGCCAGAGATAAGGAGGCCAATGGAGAAAATCTCTCGAACAAGGAATCAAGAAGGGAGTCGAGGAGCGAGTTAGGAATCAAATGAAAAAAAACATTGGATCCAAGAGGGAACCCAGATCTTGAGTGCCCTACCCGATCACGTCTACTAGGTGGTTAACATTTAGCGGAGGAGAGAGACGGTTGAAAATCCTTCCTTCTTCTTTTAGATACAGTGGCGGAAGAATAAGGTGAGAAACATCTTGTAGTGCTTTCAAAAGGGGCAGAATCACGATGAGCGCATGGTTCACTGCATAGTTCTATGCCTTCAGTACAAGGTCTCTTTCCCTTAGGATTTGAAGGATCAGGGGTGGCACAAAACACTGGATCGATCTGGCATGACGAAGAAAAGATTGACGTTCTCCCAGGTGAGAACCACCTCCAAGCTGACTGAATTTGGGTTCACTGTTATCCAGGCGTAGATAGTGTCCAAACGTGACAACTCTACCTGGTGGGGACCACCTTGAGAGAGCACCCATCGGGAAAGAGACGCCAGGCAAACCTAACTGGGAACTTGTGACATGAAGTCTCACCAGCAGGAAACTTCCAACCATCTCCAGACACAGAACAACCTCTAATTTTTACAAAGAGAACATTGGGATTCAGGTGGATGACTCAATATATAGTAGTACGCAACAAAAATTGCATTAGTTTTAGTTGTCTTTTCGCATTGTGAATGTGAAGGAATTCACAGGCAGCCAAGTGTGGGTTCTAAACCTCAGCAGCTTTAATGGCTTGTCTCCATACGACACAGCAAGCTGGCACTATTCTCCATGCGCTAGGTAGCAGTTGATAGGGAGCCAAATCCAAATAATCGAAAATGTTTTGGATGGGGTGGCAAATTGAAAGCCTTAATCCCAATGTATAACCCAACATGCTCAGCGGTTTAGAGATCATGACTATTCCGTTGCGGGAGTTGTGAAGAATTAGCCAGAAAAAATCCAAAATTCCAAACCACTCCCTCACGAAATCTAACTCCACTTAAGTGGTAGTTGCTGTCTAGTGACTCCACTCCAAAGCTACAGGATGAGCAGAGTCTGCCCCCAGCGGCAATTCTAAAACTGTGCCTAGAGGGGTTCATAGAGCGCCGTCTGGAGTCCTACTCAAATGAGGAGATCGAGAAGTGTTTCCGGCATGGTTTCTCGGAGCCATGGAGAGCGTCAGGTACGAGGAGTCTAAAGAGTGAGACTAGATGAAGAAAAGGAGTAATGCAAAGCGCCGAGTAATAGGAGAAGTGAAAGAGAAAAAGGAGAAGGAATGAAGAATAATAAGGAGGAGGAGGAGGTTGATGGTTATGAGAAGATGGAATGACAAGACGTGAGGGAATTAGGCCAAGGGGAAAATGCCGCATGTTGGAGAGAGGAACAGAATCTCGAGATTGGCGTTGCATTAAGCGATGGTTGAGAGTGTGCCAGACGAACCGTCAGACGAGTGAGAACGTGTCAGGTGCTTGTGCTGGAAAATGGACATGTATCCGAGAATACGTGTGGCAAAAATTTGTGAAGTAGGCAAAACATAAACGAGAAGTTCACGTGATAAAGGGCTAGGAAGGGTTGAATCTAGGAATTGTTGTCGCCGACAAGGAGCCTTATCCAATGAAGTTTATCTCGAGAGTGGTTCACATTGACAAAACAGGTCTTGTAGAGATACACAAGTCGATGGGAGACTTCACCATGTGTGGGCATCTTCCCGCTAATAGAATTTATCTTTTTTGTTTTTTTTTTAGAAAAGATGTTTTATTAATTGAATATTGACCAGTTTGATACAATGTCAATGAAAAAAAATTAGAAAAGATGAGTACTTCGCCCAACAACCATTAAAATTTTAAGGACATTGATTGAACAAAACAAAAGAGATGAAAATTTGTGAATACAACATACTAAGGGCAAGCAAGAAGAGAACTTAATAATTGTTTATTCCAAAAAAAAAAAAAAAAAAAGAAGACACAGAAACACTTTACATGCTGATTGTTTAATACCATGAAGTAGACTTAGAAACATAGAAAAATATACAAAAATGGCATTTTGCCAACAAAACTGAAAAAGACACTAATAACCTGTACTCCTAGGAGTCTCGATGTCGCTCAACCGACCACTTCCGGTCAGATACCGTACGTGACTCAATCGGATCCGGATAAGTAGTACAAAAGGCAAATCAATAGGATAGCCTCTAGCCAGCCGTAAAATAAATCTAACTACAACAAAATCTACATTTATTGTTAGTGACAATGGAAAGATCTCGTCCCAAAACAATAAAAACTGCATTTATCATTAATGGAAATGGATGTTAGTGAAAATACCACCGTTAATTGTTATACCAATTTTCCTAACAAAGAAAATTATTTATTTACGTTGAATTAATATTAATAAAATAATTATTTATAATTAAAATTGATTATAAATAATATTTTAATTATAAATAAACTTTTAATTATAATAAATTAATCACAAAAATTTATTTTTCTTGTAGTGACATGAACTTTTTATCGTAAATGCAATTTAATTCTTTTAATTATATCTTTTATGTATATAGGAAGAAGCTGAGAATCATGCTGAATATAATTTGACGACATTGTAGGCTAAATCTCTAATACTCTGTGTCCACTAGGGAGAATTCACCATGTCTTGAATATATCTTATAAATACACCTTCTTGTATATACTGCGAGATGATTAGATTGATTAAGAGACTTCGGTTTATCTCTAACTTAACCATTGAAGACATCTCCTACTGCTATCACCCAAGGTTGTTTCTCTATTCACAGGTAGATGGTGGAAGCGTTGTAGGCACCATTGAGAATTGCATCAATAATAGACATCTCCACTAAAGTTGAGTTTTCTGCAAAACATTGTTATATATGAAACTAAAATATTGGTGTTGTATAATAAACATTACTATAGACATACTTGATTTCAAGGGCATTCATTTTCCTGTTTGTTTTTGGCATTTTATGTTTGTGTGTGTGAATATTATATATATATATATATATATATGTCTCATTATACTTAAAAATAGCCTATCTCCTTATGAACAGTAATTTTGTTCGACACTTTCTTCTTCCACTTATGTCCCTCTGTACATCCTCACAACAATTATCTTCCTCACAAAATCACCATAAATCATAACAAAATCACCACACAACAGAGCAAGGGAGCTGCATCATGGCTGCTAGAGGCGGCGTACAGCGGAGTCGTAGTGGTCCTACAGTAGTGGATCTGAGATCCCATGAAAAGAGAGGGCATGAGAGGAGTTGGGGTTTTGGCTGGAGGAAAGGAGGAAGGGGAGGGGTCATCAGTGAAGGAGGAGGCTGGTGGTGGTGGTGGTGTGGGGGTGGCTAATGGTGGCACTATGGGGAGAAACCCGTGAGTGTAAAGGGGCTGTGTGCATGGGGCTAGGGAGGAGCTACGGGTGGTGGGTTTCACGAAAGTGGTCCACGGCGTGAAGGGAACTCGGTGGTAGTGTTTGGTGGAGCTGGGACTGAGCCGCAATGGCACAAGGGTGGAGAACCCGTGCGTCAAGGCCCATTTCGGGTTGCTCGCTCGTAGTTGAGGGAGGAGCTGCCAAGGGGATTCGAGGTCGGGTTTGGTCGCCGGCGTGAGGGGAGGCCAGTGAAGTGGTCGGTGAAGCTGCAGGGTGGCGCACGGCAGCGCTGGGCTGCTTGAGAGAGAAGCCCAAACCCTTTATAAATACCATATCATATACTTAAAATCAACGGTAGAGGTTTAAAGACTGATTTAAACTAATTTAAAATAGATAATTAAAATATAAATACCATATCATATACTTAAAATCAACTTTAATTTAAAAAATACTAATATTTCATCTTTAAATAAATGAAGTTTTCCTAAACATTTTTAAGCAAATAAAACTAGATAATTAATTAGCGTTGGCTACAGCTCACTCGGGACCAATCCACACCCTGCTTGGGAGCCTCCATCGCAGCCTCCCTCAGCTCGGGATCCCTCCTCAGCCCACCAGCTAGGGACCCATCTACTCGAGCGCCACCTGCTCAGGAGCCACCTGCTCGGATGTCACCTGCTTGGGAGCAACCTACTCGGCACCTTCTCTACCCAAGACTTACTAAGCTTGGGAGGCACGGCTTGGGAAGCATCTCGAGAAGCATGGCTCGGGAAGCATCTTTGGAAACACTTGCTCGGGGCAGACCCTCACTTTGCTCGGGGCACCCGCTCGGAGATGACCGGCTCAACACCCCACTAGCTCAGGACAGCACCTCACTCTGCTCTGGAGTTACCCGCTCGGTACTTCATGATCTCCTTGGGACTCCTCTGCCCAGGATTTGTTAAGCTTGGAAAACAAGTTCACGCACGGGAGTTCAGCTCGTGAAACAAATGAAGTTCAGCTCAGGATCCATCCTCTGCTCTGCACCTCCACCTCCACTTGCTTGGGAGATGGCCTGCTAGGCACCCCACCAGCTTAGGACAACACCTCACTTTGGTCTGGAGTTACCCGCTTGGTATCTCATGATCTCCTTGGGACTCCTTTACCCAGGATTTGTTAAGCTTGGGAAACAAGTTCATGCACGGGACTTCAGCTTGGGAAAACAATTGATGTTCAACTCGGGATCCCTCCTCTGCTCTGCACCTCCGCTCGGGAAGCTCCACCTCCACTTGCTCGAGAGATGACTTGCTCGGCACCCCACCAGCTAGGGACAACACCTCAACTACTCTGGAGTTACCCGCTTGGTACCTCATGATCTCCTCGGGACTCCTCAAACTAGGATTTATTAAGCTCGGGAAACAAGTTCATGCACGGGGGCTCTATACAATGCCAATCAAGGCCCAAGTCACCCCAGTGGGTCGGGAATAACTCTTTCTCCCTTTTCGGTCTGTTGAACGATTTTTACTGCATCAATAATAATAATACAGGGCAAATATACCTCGCACGTAACCCCACTGCTAGAGTGTGTGTGTGTGTGTGTGTGTGTGTGTGTATATATATATATATATATATATATTCTCCACGTATATGGGACTATTTTGTCATTTTAGCAAAAGCACCACTAAAAGTTTTCAATTTTGTAGATTAATTTTTCTTAAAAGAGGTAATCACTACAACATAAAACATATTTTGGGACGAAATAACTCGTATTAGAAAATGCAAATCTTTTGTCCCAAATTAGTTTTAGAATGAGAAAAATTCATCCCGAAAAATCCTTTTGGGACAAAAATTGGGATTTCGTCCCAAAAAATATTTTTTTGCAATAACTTGGACCATTTTGAAAGCTGTTCCAGCGAGGAAAAAAATATGGGACAAAAGTATTTTGTTCCTAAATCCCTTTTGAACAGCTTATGATACATTCAAATGAAGACACCTGATCGAACAATTGTGAATAGAGTCTGTTATTCGAACAAAATATATCATAATTCGAATTGTTTCAAGCATTCGAAGAGATGATATGACATTCGAATATTGAATGCAAGTAGTTTGAATTAGAGTAAGATGCATTCGGATGTTCAAACCATATAATATTGTTCGAGCCCGTCTTATGATTGTTGAAACATTACAATTGTACGCTATACTCGTTCGAATATAAAGCAGTCCGTTAAAAAACTAGAACAAAATATGCATTCGAACACATGAAATGTCATTTGAACAATTGACAATAATATAAATATAAATCAATAAATTGAGAAAAATATGAAATTCAAATATATAAAATAATAAATAATTCCGCCATTGTTGGAATTTTCCTCCAGATATACTATGGTCTTGACATAAAATATTAGAAAATAATAGAAAATATTTTTAAGATGATGGAGGCATAAATTGTTGTGACATCATCAACTGTATCACTTGAAGCATTTGTTGGCGTTGAATTGCCATCTCCATTTCCAACTAACTCTGTGTTAATTGTATCTCTGTGTTACTTCATGTGATGATACTAACTCCAACTCTCACTGCCTTGACCTTAGTTGCTCAATCTCTTTTCTTACTTCTTCAAGTCTTGAGAAGAATTAGTAAATCTGCTCTTGAATTTTGAAGAAGAGGCAGAAGGTTTTACATATTGCCTCAGACCTCTCAAATATCTAAAACCAAGTCCCAAAACATAAAAAAGAAAATCTCAATTTGGCTTGCAAGGAATTTTCAGAAGCAAAGTTATTACGGAGTGCGAACATCTTATCCTACATAATAAAAATTAATATAAGCTTCTTTTTTTTTTCTTTTTTTCTTTTTTTTCCTGAAAGGAACAAACTTGATTCATTAAAGTAAATGTTGAATACAAGGAGGATAATCCTCGATAATTATACAATCTTCCAAGCAATTGAAAGCAAACTTTGCCAAACAATGGGCAATAACATTAACTTCCCTAGGAACATGCTGAACAGACCAGTAACAGGTCTTGGAAAGCATGAGCTTGATATCTATGATAACAATACCAGTGGAACTCCAACTATCTTTTTTATGTTGAACAGCCTTCACCACAGTAAGAGAATCACCTTCTAGGATAATTTGGTGCAGCCCCAACTTAGCACATAAGGAAGTGGCTCTACTTGTAGCTACTGCTTCCCCTAGAAGAGGATCAAGGTTCAATGGCATAGATGAACATAATGAGGCAATGATGGAACTCGCTGAATCCCTGATGACCACACAAATACCCAGTTTCGAGTTGGCTTTGTCAAGGGCTACATCCCAGTTGACTTTGAGAAATGCTGGTGGGGGAGCAGACCATTAGGTGCAAGGTGGCACATGGACCTTAACTTGTTTCAAACAGCCCTCTAGCCAGAATCTAACAGCTTTCATCTCTGTGTTAACCTACTTGGACACTTGGAAGGGAGGGTGAAACTATTGTTCAAATAGCCAAGTGTTCCTTCTATGCCAAACTGTTTTTGCAGTAGTAGCAACTTCAGTGATTTGCAAAAGGGAGAGTTTGTTTATGATAGGCATCATAATATCTTTAAAGGAACCATTCATGATACAAAGTTTTTTTTTTTTTATCTTCCTTGAGCTCATAGACCACACATCTTGGGCTGCTGTACATGACCAGAGAGCATGAGAAACTGATTCAGGTAGAGGGAACATATTGGACAGAGGGGTGACTCCACCACCTTCCTTTTGTGCAGGTTGAGGTTAGTGGCAAGGGACCCATTGGCTGCTCTCCAAAGAAAGGACTTTGTGGCTTGAGGTGCCTGAATACCCCAGATTTTGTGCCAAAGCCTCGAGTTGGTAGTCTGGCCTGAAGATTGCCCCATTTTGTCATCCTTTATAGTGCTTTGTAGGTGATAAGTACTCCTCACTGAGAATTTACCACTAGCTGAGCATCTCCAGGTCAGCACGTTTTTCTGCAGGGACTAATAGGCATCCAACTAATTAAGTTTGCCTCAACCTCTGAAAAGATAGCATAAAGGAGAAGGAGGTCCCATTGCAAGGTGGCTGGATTGATAAGTTTAGAAACTGTTGCTTTAGAATGCAGAATGCTGACGGGAGATTGAACTTGAAAAGTTGAGGGGCAAGGTATATCTTTGCCAGATTTTTATCTTACTCCCAACTCTCCATAGGAGTCCTTCAGGGAGTAGTGACCTTGCAGATGAAAGCTTTTCCACACATAGGAATCATTGGCCCTTGGTTTGGCTGAGAGGAAATTTGATGCAGGGAAATACTTGGCTTGGAGTACTTAAGCAGCAAGGGATGAAGGGCTTTGGATAATCCTCCATCCTTGCTTAGCCAGTAAGGCTAAGTTAAAGGATTCAAAGTCCCTAAATCCTAAGCCTCCCCCATGCTTGGGTTTTCCAAGAACTTGCCAACTTAACCAATGGAGTTTAGATCTATTATCTCTTTGAACCAACCAAAAGGACTACAGGAGTTGGTTAAGGCTTCTGAGAATTGTTTTGGGAAGTTTAAAGATACCCATGTTGTACGTAGGGATTGACTGCAGGACAGATTTTAGTAAAGTTTCTTTTCCAGCTTGAGACAGCACATTAGTTTTCCAACTAGTCATCTTGGCTTTGACCCTGTCTAACAATGAATTGAAAGCTTTGGTTTTGTTTCTTCCCACATAGGAGGGTAAGCCCAGATACTCGTCAAATGAGCCAGAGGCTTTAATACCTGCTTGTTGTAGAATAGCTTGTTGAACCTCCAACTTGGTGTTGTTGCTGAAAAAAATATTAGTTTTGTCAAGATTGAGTCTCTGCCAAGAGGCTTGCTCATAATTGCTAAGGACTTGTTGCAATCTACTCCATTCTGCTGGGTTGGATCTGCAGAAGACTAGGCTATCATCTGCAAATAATAAATGATTCACGTGTAGAGCACCTTGAGCGACTGGGATGCCAGAAATGAAACCCTGCATCTCAACTTGATTTAGATTGTGACTAAGAAATTCAGAGCAAATTATAAAGAGATAGGGAGAGAGGGGGTTTCCCTGCTTGATTCCTCTAGAAGGAGTAAAGGACTCTTGAGGGATGCCATTGATTAAAATGGAGTAGTTAACAATATTCACATACTGCATCACCAAATCTACCCATTTTAATCATCACTGAATGCAGGAATCCTCATTCCACTCGGTCATAAGCTTTGCTCATGTCGAGCTTTAATGCCATAAAACCATTATGCTTCCCTTTTAGTCTAGTTTGCATAGAATGCAACAATTCATAGGCAACAATCACATTCTCAGAAATCAGCCTCCCTGGAACAAAAACACTCTGTGTGGGGGAAATTAGACTAGGTGGAATGAGTTTAAGTCTATTTGCAATCACTTTGGAGATGATCTTATAATTAGCTATTAGTTATGAGACAAATATGTAATTAATAGTAAATGAAAGGTTCCCCAACTTGTACATAATTTGATTGTGCTTCAAGATGAGTCTATTCTCCATCAAGATCGGTATGTGATTTAGCATACAATGTCTTCAGGTTATGTTTAATAGGATTATCTTCTTCTTAGACTTAAAAAAATAGAATCAAAAGAACGAAAGTGCATTTACGATAAAAAGAGCTATTTAATTCCATCTCTTCTAGTTTCTTGGATTTATTGTTAGTGAGAATGCATGTTAGTGAGACTGGTACAATGATTAATGGTGGTATTTTCACTAACATGCATTTTCATAAACAATAAATGGAGCTTTTGTGGCTAGAGGCTATCCAATTGATATGCTTTTGTATTACCTTATTCGGATCGGATATGACTCATAGTATCTGGCCAGAAGCAGTCTACCATATGTGCTGATGATATCTAGAATACTTGTGTACGTGGGAGTGGAGGTGACTCCGGCTAAGCGTCAACAATCATAGCTTCGGCCACTTAACATCTTGACCTTGGGCAAAAGCGAGGCTCACTTGTGTAGGGGTCATCGGTCAAAGGTTGGTGGGCACATTTATGAGGGCTCGGCTACTTCATCCTTAGTGAGACCTACTACACCAACAACATCAGTTCGATATACAAATGACGTCGCTAATATTGTGTGCATGGAGATTCGTGTGGCACTTTCTGAGCAACGAACAAGTCTGAACGTGACATAGAGAGGATTATGATGCCTATCATTGGTCGATTGAGTGACATGGAGGGTAGAATCGATGCTATATATATACGGAGGAGATTCTTAGGACTCTAGGTTATAATTAGTGTCTTTTTAAGTTCTCTCTTCTCAAAATGGCACTTTTATATATTTTGGTCTGTTTTTAAGTCTACTTCATGGTATTAAACAATGGGTAGTGATTACACTTAAAGAATAATACGATAGTTGTAACACAAAGAGAAATTAAAAGAATAGTAGAAAGAACAAAGAAATTAAAAAATATATTAAATTATTAATAGAGAACAAAGATTAATTTTAAATACAAATTAAAATGAATCAAAATGACTAATAGGAAAAATACTCAAATTTGACAAACAGTAAAGTATTGGGAATCCCTTGCACAAATCTGGTATTTTAATTATTCTTAATTTATTGAATAACTCCATTGTGAACTCAATTCCTAAAATTTCCAATCGGAAGGTATAGATTTATAAACCAAGATTAAACCAAATGTAACCCTTTGAAGAATCATTCACCACTTTTAAAATATGTAAATTATTATCACTATTGAGAAAATCCAACGACGACAATATACTCAGGAAGTGAAATTGCAGTAAAGAATTAAATCAATATAGATAAATAATTGATCCAAACATAATCAAAGAGCTAATCTATTCAATAGAAAAAGCATGACTGAATCCATAAATAAAATAAATTCTATGATTATTCGGAGAAGAAAACATCAACAATGAATTAAGAATGATAAAACAAAAGAGTTTTAGTAATTGAAAATCAAATACGTAAATCAAAATTAAATTAAAAATATCATCTAATGTGCAAGTTCATCCCTAGTCCTACTTGAGAATTTAGTTACCCATAAATATAATGGACAACAAAAATCTCAAGAGAAAAATAAAGCAAGCAGTGGCTAGGGAAATTAATTTCGTCGTTTCGTTCTTCAGTACTGAGACATCTCCCTCCTCTTAAAAAACTCTCAATCTCGTGCTAATGAAATGCTTGTATAGGGCAGGAAAGAAACCCTAATATATCTTCATATTCCCGCATACAAAATCGCCTAAATTTTAGTACTCATCTTAGTAGCCAATATGTACTTCAATCCGATCTTTGAGTAGAAAGTTACGATCAAAATACTAAAATATATCCAGGCTATCTCCTAGCGCGTTTTGGGCTCCGACTTTTTCTCTTGATCTGAATTACTCTCAAACCCTATTATTATCCTTATTTGAAGAGTCTTATACTAGTTGAAAGTTCTTAGGTTGTTCCAACGTCTTGCCCACTTGAAAGTCTTTTGAATTTGATTGGGCTTTGACTTGCTCTTTTATAGACCATGAAATTAAACATAAAAATATGCTTAAGAGCTTCTGAAAGGAAATAGAAATCCAATTCAAGAATACATATTAATTCTTATACTTTCTATTCACATTTTAGGATTTTAGTCTAATAATATGGTATTTAGAGTGCACTTTTGTACACGCATCAGGTAGCATGTAAAAGTGTTTTTATATCTATTTTTGTTTATGGAATGAACAATTATTCATTCTCTTCTTGCTTGCCCTCGGTATGTTGTATCGACCATTTTTTAAAGCAACTTTTTAATCATTGTTTTTACCCTATTAATACTAATTTTAATAATTTACATTCTATCATATATGTCCTTTAAAATAAATATAGCATATGATCTCTTAAGTTTTGTTCAATCAATTTCCTTATCATTTAAATGATTGTTGGGCAAAGTTGTCATATTTTCTAATTTTTTCACTGACATTTGATCAAACTAGTCAATTTCAATGAATAAAAATATGGTTTTCCAAAAAAAAAGAAGCAATTCTTCTCCTTAATAATTATCTTTTTAGGTGCACTCAACGGGTGTGGAGGTCAGAAGAGCTCATGACCTCTACAGTTCGCGGTGCAACCAACAGACAGTAAAGGTCAGGGACTGCCCGACCTTTATAGCTAGCCACTAATATCGAGTCCAAAAACTCATGGTGCACTCAATAGGCATGGAGGTCAGAAGACCCCACGACCTCTATAGTTAGCCACTAGTGTTGAGTCTAAAGACTCGCGGTGTAGCCAACAAGCGAGAAAGGTTAGGGACTGCCCGACCTCCTAGGCACCTAACAGGCGGGCAACTCTCTCGACTACCCGACCTCTCTCACATGGATAGCAATACAAGCACATCATCTTCTCCAGCAAACTTCGAGTGTTTATGCTAGCACCACAACCGCCGCAAGAGGGTTACCTTTGGGAATGAGCCACCAAGCTCTACAACTGCCTTGCATGGGTGTCCTTCGGGAAACCTAAGATGGATCTAGGAAACAAATAGAAAATCGGGGACCAGACAGGAAACTAGGGATCAATTGTTAAATTTATTCTGCAGATTATTGACTTGAAGATTCTCAAGACCTTTATGTCCAACAAATCACCCTTAAGAATTGAGGGCATCTGTAGGGGTCAAATCAGCAGCCTATAATTTAGCTTTAAGATATGACCAAAAATTAAGTTAAGAGATAAAGCCATGAAGAGATAGGACAAATTGACTCAGAATCCTAAAAGAAAATGGATTCAGACTCCTAAAAGGAAAGAGACTCAGCCTTCTAACAGTAAAAGTCATCACAAGGCAATTACTTTAAGGCAAGTTGGACCTCTATATATATGAGGAGATCCCCCACAAAACGGAGGGACTCGCCACAAAAGCTCCCTACGCCAAACTTCACCTCACATAGCGACTCCAAAGGATCTACTCTAAATTTTTTCATTGTATTGAGCAATATGTGAGCCATGAGAGATTGTAAAAGCACCCATTTATAGTGAATTATACCCTCAATTAACCTGTGAACATATGCATTATGCCGAACCATGTAAATCCCTGTGTCTCTTTATTTATGCGTATTTGCTATTTACTTTATGGATGATCGCGAAGAACACTGCATTGAAGCCCAAATCATCTCGTGGGCCGGAGATAATTCTTTCTTCCTTTCCGATCTGTTGTGCAAATCAAGGCATTAACAAGATCATATTTGATTTGTAAGAGAATTTTAAATTGAATTTATCTTACAAATCAAATCATATAACAATTGAACTTATTTGCAAATCAAATCAAGATTTTGAAAGATTAACATCTAATAAAAATTTAAAATCTTAGCATATGATCTAAGCAGATGATTTAGATTTTAAAAACCCAAAGTAAAAATCATAATTTCTACTCAAATCGAGTTATATATCCAAAAACTTCATAGAGAAAACTCTTTTATGCAAATATTTTCGAGGCTACAATGTCATATGTCTATATAAAGAAATGCTACAAGGAAGCCTTACACTACACACACCTACCTAACCAACATGCATGTGATTTGTTATTTTTACCATTCTATTTAAACACATACATATTTAACTATTAAGATAGAAGGGTAAAAATGACAAATATAGAGATCCAACTTGCCATATAAAACCTTTTCTTTTTAGGAGTATGAGACCCTATCCTTTTACGAGTTTGTGTGTCTTTCCTCTTAGAAGTCTGAGTTAATTTGTCCTATTCATTCTTGATTTGATCTCTTAACTTAATTTTCGACCTTATCTCAAAACTAAATTATAAGTTATTGATTTGACCCCTACAGATGCTCACAATTCTTAAGGGTGATTTGATGGACAAAAAGGTCTTGAGAATCTTCAAGTCAATAATTTGCAGAATAAAATTTAAAAATCGATACCTGGTTTCCTATTTGGTCGCCAATTTTCATTTGCTTCTCCATTTTCTATTTGTTTTGTTCCAAGTAGTGAGGAGCTCAGCTTGGGGAGATAGGCTGGAGGTGTACTCGACCGCTTTAGGTGTGAGCATGAAGCTCTACTTTGGCTGGAGATATACTCAACCGCATTAGTGGCGAGCGCGGGGCTCAGATTTGAGTTTGTTTATTTGTGTAGATGTTTGCCTGAGAGATTGTTTATTGTCTCGACAAAGAGTGCATATTTCCATGATTGATTTTTGTGTGTATTTTTGTGATTGTTTTTGCTTTTGTTGGTAGTAATGGATTTTCTGCCCCTTTGGTGTAAATTGTTGCTGGTGTTCTCGTTTTGTTATTTGTTTCTAGTAACCCGCGCTTAAGTGATCAAGGTGTTCGTCGAACCCCTAGATCCATCTTAGGTGGTTGCTTAGCCCATTGACTCGTTCCCAAAGGACACCCTCATGAGGTGGTTGTAGAACAGTTGTGGCGCGAGCATAAACACTCGGCGTTTATTGGAGAACATGTTGTGCTTGTATTGCTATCCATGTGAGAGAGGTCGGGTAGTTCAAAGAGTTGCTCGCCTGTTAAGTGCTTGGGAGGTCTGGTGGTCCCTAACCTTTCCCGCCTGTTGGCTGCACCGTGAGTCTTTGGACTCGACACTGGTGGCTAACTGTAAAGGTCGTGGGGTCTTCTAACCTCCACACCCATTGAGCGCACCGTGAGTCTTTGGACTCGACATTGGTGACTAATTGTAGAGGTCATGGGGTCTTTTGACCTCCACGCTTGTTGAGTGTACCGCGAGTCTTTGGCCTTGACACTAGTGGCTAACTGTAGAGGTCATGGGTCTTTTGACCTTCACGCCCATTGAGTAAACCGCGAGTCTTTGGACTCGACACTGGTGGTTAACTGTAGAGGTCATGAGGTCTTCTGACCTCCACACCTGTTGAGTACACCACGAGATTTTAGACTCGACATTGGTGGCTAACTATAGTGATCAGGCGGTCCCTAACCTTTCCAGCCTATTGGCTACACTACGAGTCTTTGGACTCGACTTTTGTGGCTAACTGTAGAGGTTATGAGGTCTTCTGACCTCCACGCCTGTTGAGTGCACTGTGAGTCTTTGGACTTGACACTGGTGGCTAATTGTGGAGGTTGTTGGGTCTTCTGACCTCAATGCCCATTGATGCACCGCAAGTTTTTGGACTTGACACTGGTGTTTGAGGGTCGTTGTTCACTGTGAGTCTAGGGACATGACTTTGATGTGGTCGTTGCTCACCATGAGTCTAGGGACTCAACTATGGTGTTTGAGGGGATGCTCGACCTCATTGTTGTGGCATGAGGCTGAGTTCGACAGTCCTGAGAGGTTTCTCCTAAAATCAAATAGCATGATACAAATTACAAGTTTGAGATCTGTAAACTTGAAACATTCTGCTAGAGTGTGGTGAAGGCCGGTAACACACAGGTGATGCCTGTGGGCAGCCATGCTTTGGCATTGATGAAGGCCGGTGATGCCTGCGGGCAGCCATGCTTTGGCATTGATGAAGGCCCTGGATGCCCGCAATACCAAATTGTCTATTCTGATGAAGACATATTAAGATGATTGAGAAGGGCTTTGTAAGATATGTTCCGCGCCGCGCGAGTGATTTCCAGTAAAGTATATTCCATAGCAATTTTGCTCTTGCTTTCCATTTTTCCCAACTGGGATTATTTGCTGCTAAATGATTTTTGCATGGAGAAATGTTCATCCTTGTGGGCTTTTGTAGCAATAATCTTACACGATTGAGACTACTGAATGTTTGCTCTCCTAAAGGAGTTGGTCATCTTGTTACTCGCCGAAAGCGTTGGTCTTGCATGGTGGATTGCTGAATTTTTGCTCACCTAGAGGAGTTGGCCTTGTTCCTTGCCCAAGGCGTTGGTCTTGCACGATGGACTGCTGAATTTTTACACGTCAAGAGGCGTTGGGTCATGTACAGTGGATTGCTAAATTTTTGCTCGCCAAGAGGCGTTGGTCTGGTTTGGCAGTAATAAAGCTGCTTTCATTGCATGCCATGTAGCTAACAGAAGGGAGATGTTGTCTGCACTGATGTGAGGCTGGCGAGATTTTGCCCTCCATGAGGTGGTCTCGCCATGGGGGTGGCGAGATGCTGCCCTAAGCGAGGTTGGTGAGACGTTGGCTACCATGTTGGTGGCCAGGTGCTGGTGAACAGTTGTCCACCAGGAGGTATTGCGGTGGTGTTAGATGCGGTGAAGTTGCATGGTTTTGATTTGGAGCTATCGTGGAGGAGGATGGTCGTGGAGGTTAGATGTAAAAGTTTAGAACTCCCTAGGGTTGGTGACACCATAGCAATGACAGAACATGCCGAAGGTTCATGGCGTGGCCATGGGTGGTTCCACGAGCTCACAGTTGGGTTGGGCTTGGCTAGCGAGCATGTTGTGATGTTGATGTCAAGCAGCTTCTGCGGCGAGCTTTGGTGATGGCGATGAAGTCGTTTCCGTGTCAATCTATGGTGAGGAGCCCCCATGGCATGTAGTTTCAATACCAAAAGGGTGGGGAGGTGGTGCATGTTGGTCACCCCAACTTGGTGTGGTGCTGCCGCTGCAGCTCCACTGGACCGTGGAAGAGTCTCGCGTCTACTTGCCTTCATGGTTGTGGCACCATACAATGGGTTGTGGTAGCCTTCAACGGTGACAGGAGATGCTGATGATGGTTTTGGCAGTGGCCACAATCGGTGACAGGATTGCACAGCTAAGCAATGATTGGGAGGAGCCTCCGTGGCAGAGAACTTCCTTGTCGGTGACAGGAGCCGCAGTCGGTGGCCTAGACGTTGTGCCCTCCATCCACCTTGCAGTGCCCTGGGGGTGTGTACGACTGAGCTGAGCTTCACGGCAGGAGGCATACTTGTAGTGATGGAGAGGAGTTGAGCAGCTCCTTTGTCGAACGTCGGTGGTGGTAGCGAGGTACGACAGTGAATAAAGCCTCCGTGGTCGGGGACCTTGTCGGCAACAGAAAGCTCTGACGAGCTAGGTGGCAGCCGATGGCTGGACCTTCAGGATGCACAGGAATGTGTATCATTTGCCTGCGGTTATTACAAGATGAAAATATTCCAATTTCAGGTCATTTAACCATCACAACAGACACATGCCGTTTAACATCAAGCTTTAAGTCTGAGAAGGGTTAATATTGTACTTTTCATACATTTTTTATTATTTGATTATTATTCTATTAATTCTCAGTGAATATCTCTATTTGTGGTAGAAAACAGTTAGTTTATTACAGGCAATTGTATATATTTAGATCATCACTGTACAGTGCAGAAACATTCTGATAAGAGGAATATTTTGTACCTTCTCCATATTCCTTCGTGCTCTCTGCTTTTCCTTTTGATTCTTTTTTTTTACTTTTCATTCTAAAACTAACATGGTATCAAGAGCCTCGAGAGCACCATCCATGGAGGATCTCCTCGACAGTTTAGACGAGTCTTCTTCTCACACCCATCCCTCTGTTCATTCACGCAGTCCTTCAAACAACAACCATGCTGTACACTTGACCCAATATCTTAACCTTACGAACCCTAGCAACCCATTTCGTCTAGACACCAGCGACAACCCCGCCGTGATTTTAGTCATGGATTTACTGACCAGTGAAAATTATTCCACCGTGTGCGATGCGCAGAGCACTTCGCGCGAAGAACAAATTAGCCTTCATCTCTAGATCGATTTCTAAACCCACTGACCCAGATAATCCACTCTTCGATCTATGGGAACACTGCAACGATATGGTGGTTTCGTGGTTACAAAATTCTATTAGCCCCTCCATCAAATCTAGCGTGGCCTTCGTTGATGACGCTCGTGAGATCTGGCTTGACCTTGAGGATCGTTTCTCCCATCAAAACGGACCTCGAATTTATTAGCTCAAGAAGACCCTAGCTAGCCTTCTTCAAGAATCAGACACTGTAAGTGTTTACTACGGCAAGCTAAAAACCCTATGGGATGAGTTGTTGATTTATGATCCCACTCCTTTTTGCAACTGTGGTTCAATGAAAATCTTATCTGATCATTACCAAAGAGATTGTGTTTTCTAATTTCTGATGGGGTTGAATGACACTTACTCCCCTGTTAGGGATCAGATTATGCTTCTCGACCCTTTACCTCCACTCACCAAAGTTTTCTCCCTCATTCAACAACAAGAACGTCACTATAAAATGGTCTCTATCTCTCTTTCACCTGACTCCATGGCATTTGCCATCTGACACCCTTACCTCACCTCCAACAAATTTCCTCTCCAATCTAAACCCAAGAAAGACAGACCTTATTGTAACCATTGCAAAATCATTGGCCACACTTTTGAACATTGTTTCAAAGCTGGTAATGCTGAGGCACCTATCTGTTCTCATTGTAACATGACTGGACACACAATGGAGAAATGCTATAAGCTTCCTGGCTATTCACTTGGCCATAAATTGTTCAATAAATCTCAAGGTCCATCTGCTCTTGCTGCCCAAACTGTTTCTGACCTAGAGGATGATAGTGATGTTCGAGTAGGTCTCACTAAGGCTCAATATCAACAACTTATGGCTTTACTTCAACCTCAGGAGCTTGTCACTGCTGTTCAGCCCTCTGCTAATCAGATTCAGTCTAACTTTCCCTCCACTTTCACTCCTCACATTTCTGGTATATCCCCTTGCTTATCCACCAGCACACACGACACTTTGCCTTCTCAATTTGCTCATTGGATCATTGATACAGGCGAAACAGACCACATGGTCTGCTGTCCATCTTTGTTGACCACCATTATAACCACTATTTCTCACTCAATCAGATTACCAAATGGGACAAATGTCCCTATCACACACACTGACACAGTCCAGTTAACCCACTCCATTCTTCTCACTGAAGTTTTATGTGTCCCATCTTTCCCATCTTTTTAATTTAATTTGATTTCCGCAAAAAAATTAGCTGCCACACTCACTTGTTGCCTAGTGTTTTTCTCTGATTTTTGTCTCATACAGGACCTTCTATCTTGGACAACGATTGGGAATGGTGAGGTCTTTATTACTTGCTCAATACTACTGTCTCTCCATCTACTCTGGTCACCACACTTCAGTCCCTCACCAAGAACTCCATAACAACCTCTGTTACTACTTCCAATACTGTTGCTGACCTATGGCATTGTCGCCTAGGTCACCCTTCATTTCTAGTTTTACACATGATTATAGATCCTATTGTAAGAGACCATATCTCTGATTTTAATACAAAAACTTGTTATGTTTGTCCATTAGCAAAATTTCATAGACTTTCATTCCCCTATAGCACACATAAAATGACTAAACCCTTTGAAATGGTGCACTGTGATCTCTGGGGACCAAGTTTTGTCCCTGCCTATGATGGTTCTCTTTATTTCCTCACCATAGTCGATGACTTCACTCGAAGTACATGGCTCTATCTCCTTCACACCAGAAAAAACATCATATCATTTGCCAACCTGATTGAAACTCAATTTGATTTAAAAATAAAAATTCTAAGAAGTGATAATGGCAAAGAGTTAAGTGCAAGAATTTTTCAACACAAAATGCATCATTCACCATACTAGTTGTGTTGCCACATCCCAACAAAATGGGGTTGTGAAAAGAAAGCATCAACACATACTCAACATAGCTCGGGCCTTAAAATTCCAAGCCAACATTCCTCTTGAATTTTGGAATGATTGTGTCTTGACAGCCACATACCTCATCAATAGGACCCCTAGTCCTTTACTTAACAACAAAACTCCATTTGAACTTTTATTAAATTCTCCACCCTCTTACTCTCACTTGAGAGTTTTTGGTTCTCTTTGTTTTGCTTCCATCCTCCATCAAGGTAGGAAGAAATTTGACCCTAGAGGTCGCACGTGCATCTTTCTTGGGTACCCTTTTGGCACTAAAGGCTACAAACTTCTTGACCTTGAGTCAAGAACAGCCTTCATCTCTCGGGATGTGATATTTCATGAGTCCAATTTTCCTTTTCACACCATGGCTAATTGATGGGAACCAAGGTGGGTCTAGTCTTAAAGATATGTTGCAAGTTCTAGATGGGCGAAATACAAGTTCAAGGGCTTAAATGATGAAGATTCAGTTTTGATTCATTTGATATATAAGCTATGGAAAGGGCAACAACATGACTTAAAGGCTTTAGGCACTTGAAAGCTTTCAACTTATTTAATTCATTTAAATGACCTATTTTATTAGTTTAGAATAATTGGGTTTATTACGGGAAGGATTTAAGGGGGCCTATGCAAGGGCAAGTTGGGAAAGTTATTATTTTATTGAATTAGGGTTAGGGTTATTGTAGCCAAGTTACTGTAGCGCCGTACAGTACCTCTGCACTGTTCACTCAGGGGTAGTTTTGGAAGATGGGGCATTATTTTGGCTAGAGTTTTAATTAGGTTTTAGTTTAAATACACTTTGTAGCCTCATTTTCAGAAGTTTTATGAAATTTGATGAATTTATTCATAATCACACATCTACTTCTTCTTCTAATCCCACATTTGTTTTCACACAACCCTTACCTAACACACTTGACTTTCCCATTTCTTTCCCACCCTTTCAATCCACCACACCACTTCATACAGCCACTTCTTCACCCTTACTTGTTCCCCACACCTCACACATATCTGACCCCCCTCCCCCAACATCTCCGCCTCTCATTTGCACCCCTCATACCCCCTCTAACCCTCCTCTACGTAGGTCCATCAGAGTAAGAAGAGCTCCACAGGATTAGTAAGAGTTTCACTGCAGCCAAACCTCACTTTCAGCCCCTTTTCAACTGTTGTCCACTACTATACCTAGTAATCCTTGCTCTCTTGCCAATTTTTTATCTTATCAGAAAATTTCCCCTGCCTTTACTGCATTTTCAACTTCTATTTCAACCATTTCTAATCTCATTACTTATAAACAAGCTGTGAAACATCCTGGTTAGTGTCAAGTCATAGAAGTTGAACTGTTAGCCTTAGAACAAAACCATACTTGGGTCATCACTAACTCACCTCTTGGAAAAGAGGCTATTGACTGCAAATATATTTACAAGACCAAGTTCAATGCTGATGGGTCTATAGAAAGGCTAAAAGCACGGCTTGTGGCAAAGGGGTTTACCCAAATTGAAGGAATAGACTATACTGAGACTTTTTCCCCCGTAGCAAAGCTTGTCACTGTGAGGGTTTTACTGTCCATTGCTGCTATTCATAACTGGTCTCTCTTCCAATTTTATGTTAATAACGCATTTCTCCATGGAGATTTAGACGAGGAGATTTATATGCGTAAACCACCCGGTTACAACAAAGGAGGACCCAACCAAGTATGCAAACTTATCAAAAGTTTATATGGCCTCAAACAAGCCTCAAGTCAATGGTATTCTAAATTCTCCTCCTCACTCATTGCTTTTGGTTTTCACCAATCTAGAGCTAATTACAGTTTATTTACTAAATTAGATGGAACTTTTTTTTATGCCCTTTTAGTTTATGTAGATGACATTATTGTTGCTGGAAATTGTCCATCCTCTATTGCATCTCTTAAATGCTTTCTTAACACCCAATTTAAGATCAAAGATCTTGGATGTTTGCGCTACTTTCTTGGCTTAGAAGTTGCTAGATCCTCCAAAGGGATTCACTTATGTCAAAGAAAGTATGCTTTGGACATCTTGGCGGACTCCGGTACACTTGGCAACAAACCTCTTCAGCTTCCTCTTAAGCAAAATTTCAAACTTAGCAAAAATACCGGAGTTCCCCTATCAGACTCGAGCACTTATAGACGACTTATAGGTCGTTTGCTGTACCTCACAATTACTAGGCCTGATATAAGCTATGTTGTCCAACTCCTAAGTCAGTTTATGGATCATCCAACTACCTCACACTTGACCACAACCCATGAGGTTCTTCGCTACAGTAAAGCTGCCCCTGGTCAAGGCCTATTGCTTTCATCTTCTTCTCAGCTTCAAATCAAAGCATATTGTGACTCTGATTGGGCATCATGTCCCGACAATAGAAGTGTTACTGGCTATTGTCTGTTTCTTGGGGACTCTCTTGTTTCTTGGAAATCCAAGAAACAATCTGTTGTTTCTTGCTCTTCAGTTGAAGCTGAGTATCGTTCTATGGCATCTACATGTTCTGAAATTACTTGGCTCCGTTATCTATTCATTGATCTTCAAGTTCCTCATCCACAGGCTGCATTACTTCATTGTGACAACCAAGCAGCTCTCCATATAGCTACCAATCCTGTTTTTCACGAAAGAACAAAGCATATTGAATTGGATTGTCACTTAATCCGAGACAAAATTCAAGAGGGAAGCATCACCACTGCCCACGTAGTCTCAAATAGCCAGCTAGCTGATATTTTTACCAACGCTTTGCCCTCATATCTTATACGGCAACACTTGTTCAAGATGGGAATAGTGAATCTCTATTCTCCATCTTGTGGGGGGCTATTACAAGATGAAAATATTTCTAGCTTGAGGTCGTTTAATCATCACAGCAGACACATGCCATTTAGCATCAAGCTTTAAGTCTGAGAGGGGTTAATATTGTACTTTTCATACATTTTTTTTATTTTTTTATTATTATTCTATTAATTCTCAGTAAATATCTCTATTTGTGGTAGAAAACAGTTAGTTTGTTACAGACAATTGTATATATTGAGACCATCACTGTATAGTGCAGAAACATTCTGATAAGAGGAATATTTCGTACCTTCTCCATTTTCCTTCGTGCTCTCTGCTTTTCCTTTTGATTCTCTGTTTTTACTTTTCATTCTAAAACTAACAGCGGTGTTGTGCCTTATGTGTTTGGCTTTCGGCATCGAGGACCTACCCTGCCAGTAGCAAAAATCACCGGCGGTGCGGTTGGTGGTGGCTCCGACAGCTCTTGGACACCGATGTGTGCGCCTCCCACAACTCGTTGATCTCTGCCCACTCTGTGTAAGGAGTGCACATCACTCCTCTACGGTGAGCGACCGGTGGAGGTCTTTGCCGACTACATCGCCGCCATATGGGATGGCCGACACCAGACCTCGTCGCTCTATGGGGGTGGTGGCTGCAAGTCCTGCGAGAAAATAAAAAAAAAACCAAATGCACACCCTGCACCTGTTATGCACGCCGTGCATGGAATTCACAGTGCATCTGTCACGTGCAGAGTGCATGCCATGCACTCCACCAGTTTAATCTCTCTCTCCTTTTTTTTTTCGTAACATCACATGTGACCTACAAGCAGAGTGCATGTCTGCTGCACACACTCCCCTTTTTTTTCTTTCTTGTTGCAGAAAAGTAGTAATGAAAAATTACATGAAAATATTTGATTTGATAGGAAAAGCTTATATGGCTCCTTGATGCAATCTCGTGAGCTGTGGACTTCTCCTACACCCCTTTTCGACGTTAAAAATAAATCGATCTCACATACGGCGCCACTGTTAATGCCTTAATTTGCACAACATACCAGAAAGGAGGAAAGAATTAGCTTCGACTGAAGAGGGCTTGAATACGGTACTCTGTGTTCATCCATAAAGTAAATTACAAATAAACATAATTAAAGAGGGCTGCAGTGATTTATGTAGTTCGGCATAATGTCTACATCCACGGATTGTTTGGGGGTGAAATCCACCATAATGGATAATTTTACAATCTCTCATGACCTTACATATCTCACAAGACGATAGGAGAATTTAGGAAAAATCTTTTAGCGTTGTAGTGGAGTATGGTGTAGGGAGCTTCTGTGAAGACTGGAGAGATCTTGTGTGTAGAGAGCTTGTTGAGAGTCCGTCCATTTTATGGGGGATCTCCTCATATATATAGAGGTCCAACTTGCCTTGTGAAGCTTTTTTCCTTTTAGGAGTCTGAGTTTCTATCATTTTAGGAGTCTGGTTTGTCTTTCCTATTCTGAGTCTGAGTCAACTTATCATATTTCTTCTTGATTTTATCTCTTAACTTGATTTTCGATCTTATCTCGAAGTTAAATTATAGGCTACTGATTTAACCCCTACAAATCTTATCGGCGGTACCGTAGATAATGTGTCATTGAACAAGTTTGCATGCAAGTCCAAAGACCCAAAAGAAAAACCCTAGCTAGAAGAAATAATGAAAAAAGCACAACAAAATATTCGATGACACTGTGGGCGGCTTAACCCACCTAAACAAATATATATATCAAGTAGCTTTGACAACGAGGCAAGACGACGTCGACGACGACGTGCACAAAGAAAAATGATCCTATGAATCTTTCACGAGAAGTATATATATAATAAACAACAAATCTGCTATTGCACGTTGATAATGGACAAGCTGTGTTTTCGGTAAGAAAGGGACCCTTTTGACACAAAGGATCAAATAAAAGCAGAGAAATACATTAAGCTTGACGCCCTGAATATACCAAATCCTGGTATAGAGGAATAGAACTTTCCTTCGCTCTTCAAATAATGGTATCTCATGTCTTCTTCTTCTTTTATGACTAAATACATATAACCACTAAACGTTAAGCAAAGAATAAAGAAAAGCCAAACTAATTTGCAAAAGTCGACAAAATATGCTTGGTACAAATCATGTATATATATAGCATCTTTAGGTATCTAGTCTCATCGATTACTCATGAATATCATGTTAATCCTCAATTAATTAATAGTTCAACCAAAATAAAACAGAAATAATTAGTAACTAAATAATTATAATGCTATTTCAGCTTTCTATAAACAGCCTATATAGGATCATGATCTACTTCTAGAACCTTAACAATCTTTTCTATATATTATTCATTTTTGTCGTATATATAGATCAGAGACGCAGATTATAGCCATGCATGTATTTTTAATTACCACATATATGCATTGATTTGTAATTTGCACCAGACATCAGAAAATATAGAAAACATGATTTTTCTACGAAAATGCTCTCTTTTATATTATATATATATTACGAAAAAAATGAGTATTTATGGTGAATTATTTACAACGAGAAAATATAGACTCATTTTGATAAAAAAATTATCATTTTCTAGCTAGCTTTACGCTAAAACAAAAGAATACAACCTTGTAGGATGTACGTGATGTAATATATATATATATATATATATATATATATATATATATATGTAGTGGTCTTCTTTGTCAAACTCCCTTTTTCTTTGCCGAATTTGTTCTAATTAAGTGGTGCAGGCCTGGAGCCTGGGATTTTTTATAATTTATAATGTCGCTCTTTTCTAGTTTTTGTCTGCCTGTATTTCAGATCATCATGCTAGTACGTACGTAAGGAAGGTACTTAATGAAGGTACGTACGTTATACGTACGTAAGGATTGATCATTAAAAAAAAAAAACAGGAAAGAAAGAAATCAGAAGGAAAAAGAAGATCATGGCCGGCATCATGTATATATTAATGACCTACATGGTATCATATAGAAGTAGTAGACAATTAATTATAAATTTCTCTACTCTCTGAACAAAAACAATTATATATACGGCCTTTCAAACGGATCATTCGATCAATGAGACACGATTTCATGTCCTGGTGAAGATATCTAGCTATATGTCTACATATATATATAGAGGAGCAGTACTACTTTAATTCCATATATATATATATAAATAGTAATATCTGCATTTGTTGAACTGCATGCATGGGGACAGCTATTTAATATATTGAAAAACAAATTCAGCTCATGTCTTTTTGCTACTTGTCCTACTTTAACAAGGCAAACAAAAGAGTTTCCATGGCAGCCTCAATGTTTCATGTGATTTTTGAAGTTCAGATCATGCTCCTAGCTATATATTGACTAGGCCGTCAGACAATATATATATATATATATATATATATATATATCATGTATAACAGCTTGTCCATAATAATATATATATATATATATATAATTAATTATTCTAATGCTCAAGCTACTGGTTCTTCAACTCTGCTGCATTATATATTATTCTTAACGTGAGTTGTAAACTAATCGATCTGAAGGAATAATAAGTCGATCCAAAAGTCAAAAAATGTGTTGAGAAAAAGACAATACCATATTGAAACAAAGTGCGAAACCATCGAAGGAAACATGCATGCATGAATGATTCTGCTAATGTGGTCTTGATCTGTTTGTTTGTTTCCAAATGAACACCAACAACACCAGAAAAGATTGACAAAAGTGGATTATGAAGAAGCTAAAAATTCTTTGTAAGAAACAAAGTATATATATATATATATATATATGTATATAATAGCTAGGTAGGCTGCGCCCTGGGATTGGATATTCATAACAAAGTTTCTTGGAATTAAGCTTATATGCTTGTAGATACATAGCATCCGCACTAAAATATGGCCTTATAAATCAATCCAAGAGATTGACAAAAGGGGGCAGTTTTGATTCCTATACTGGTTTAAAAATTCAACTCCGGACCTTGGAAAACGCAGTCAGATAAAATTATACAAAGACAAGGTCTGAGAAATAAATAAACAAATGTGGACAAGTTATTGCATGCTATGCTAGGGCATCTAGAAGGAGAGAATGAGGACAATTCTTCAAAGGACGGTAGGTTGATTCCCCATTTTTCTTGCTATTGTTGTCTAATGTGCATGGCATCTTCTAAGCCTTCAGAACTACCAAAGGACACCCAAGACAAAACCTTTCCTAGATCTCAAAAGCAGCCCATGATATAATAAGGAAATAATTAATTAGGTTCTTGACCTAAGACACGGATTTTGAAGAATCAAAAGATACCCATCTTAATCCCTCCACCTTATTGCAGAAAGGATAAAGAAGAAAAGGGAAAAGATCCAATTAATCTCTCTCGTCTTTGGTTCTATCCCCTGGGGTTACACAAAGGAATATCTATGAGTTATTCCCCACCTAGTGCCTCCAATAAATAGTCAAACTTGGCATTTGTGTCCCATATCCCCCAAATCTGTGCACTCACAATCTCTCTCTCTCTCTCTCTCTCAAATGGAAATGATAGAATACAGAGATGAGGAGGAGCTTTTGAATCTTAGCCTTGGAATTGTCACAGATTCAAGTGTTGAGAGGACAAGAAAGAGGAAAAGAAAGGATGCTTCAATCCCTACACATCCATTTGAAGGTTGTGATGGGAAGATATTCAGCCTCCTCCAAATGAGGGAACAAATGCTAAAACTAGACCGCAAGAGACAAGCGCCAGTAGAAAATGGAAATGGCCTCAATCTGATTCATTTGCTGCTCATAACAGCCACTGCAGTTGATCAAAACAAGGTGGGCTCGGCGTTGGAGAACCTGAATGAATTGTACCGAAATGTGTCCTTATCCGGCAACTCATTGCAACGAGTCGTGACCTACTTTGCAGATGGTTTGGCAGCAAGGCTTCTTACACGAAAATCTCCCTTCTACGACATGATCATGAAGGATCCTACAGATGAAGAAAAGTTCTTCGCATTTACTGATCTCTATCGGGTTTCTCCGTATTACCAGTTTGCTCATTTCACTGCAAACCAATCCATTATAGAGGCCTTTGAGGAGCAGGAGGAAACCAACAGCAGATCATTACATGTAATTGATTTTGATGTCTCTTATGGATTTCAATGGCCTTCTCTGATTCAGTCTCTTTCTGAGAAGGCATCCAATGGAAATCGAATATCCCTCCGGATAACAGGATTTGGAAGCAGTTTGGAAGAACTGCAAGAAACAGAAAACAGATTGGTAGGCTTCTCAAAGGGGTTTCGGAACTTGAACTTCGAATTCCAAGGATTGTTAAGAGGCTCTAGCCTCGTTAACATAAGGAAAAAGAAGAACGAAACACTTGCAGTAAATTTAGTTTTCTATATGAGCACTTTGAATAATTATACGAAAATCTCTGACACATTGAAAACTGTACATTCACTCAACCCCTCTATCGTAATCCTAGTAGAACAAGAAGGGAACCGAAGCCCACGAAGCTTCTTGTCAAGATTCATGGAGTCATTACATTACTTTGCAGCCATGTTTGACTCGCTTGATGATTGCCTACCACTGGAGAGTTCCGAGAGGTTGGGAATTGAGAAGAACCATCTTGGTAAAAAGATCAAGAGCCTGCTTAACTATGACAAGGGTGATTCTAATTGCCCAACGTATGAAAGGATGGAAACATGGAACGCAAGAATGGAGAGTCATGATTTTGCAGGTATTAAATCAAGCTCCAAGTCAATGATTCAAGCAAAACTTCTTTTGAAAATTAGGACCCATTATTGCCCTGTTCAGTTTCATGGGGAGAGTAGTGGTGGGTTTAGGGTTTCGGAGAAAGATGATGGAGGAGCGATCTCTCTTCGGTGGCAAGATAGGTGTCTGCTTACAGCCTCTGCATGGCATCCTATACGATAGATATTCTAACAAATTTAATTATCAGTTTTGTAAACTTGATGCATATGACGAACTTTGACAACAAGATTATTATTGCCTTCTTTTTAATTATTTTATCAATCTCTTTATGTAGTGTATACAGCAAATTTGACAACATGATAGATGTTGTAGAAACAGAATCTACTTCACTGAATCAATCTTGAGATTATAAGGGAGAAAAATAGCACTCTCTGAGAAAGTAATTAATTTCATTTTTCATGAGTCAAATGAGCTCTTAATTAACACTATAAACCACCACCAAGGTAGTAGCTCAGTTTGTACGAATTGGTATGTCATGGCTTTGAGGTCAGGAGTTCGAGAGGACATAAGTTGATACCACTTGTGGTAATAAAGTCTGATCTTTGGTTCATGGGATGGGCTTTAGACCAACTAGATACTTTTGGGATGTTGTGGTGACGGGCTCATCCTTGAGGTAGTAGTTATAGCTCAAACAAACATTACACAGCGGGGAGGGGCTCCTATGGTCACACCTAGGGAGGGTTGATATGCTAGTCTCCCCCGCCTCCCCTTGGTTAAGAAAAAAAAAAAATTAACACTATAAACCACCAATTAGTATAGAAACCTAGGCAATTACCTAAACAAACTTACTTTTAGGGCTGTGCAAATACTCCGCCAGCTCCGACTCCGTCCGACCTCCGCTCCAAGTCGGAGTATTCAGAATTCACAGTCAGAGTCAGAGTTCCTCGGAGAATGCAGTCGGAGTCGGAGTTCTGGGGCTCTAGCGCCTCTGACTCCGAACTCCGACTTCTTTTTAAAATGAATTCAGATGTAAAACGACGTTGTTTTACATTTGAATTTTTAAAAAAAAAACCTAACTAAACAATGCCATTCCATTTCAAATGGAATGACGTCGTTTTCTTCACACGTTGTTTTCTTCTTCCCCTTCACTCTTCCGTGACTGTTCTCTATATTTCTCCTGTCATTTTCTTCATGATGCGCCATTTGTTGTCATCTTGCCGTCGTCATGAGCCCAAGGCCACTGTAGAATACTTCCCGTCAGCATCAATTGGTATATTACCAATTCCTTTGCTCCTGATTTGATTCGCCATTGATTTTTATTTTTTATAATTTTAGAGTTTTTAATTTTGGGAATTTTGTTACTATGGAATATTTAACAAGTATATATACTGTTGTGGAAATGTCACTGAGAAAAACTCTACTTAAACCCTAGTTTAAGTGACAATTCTGAACATTCGCTCGAGTTACGTGTCGAGCGCACAATATACTTCAGAAGTCTCTCAAACTCCATGTCACGCGAGTATTGAGCAAACTCTCTGTCTGGGTTACCGTTCGAGCTCCATGTTGAGCGAGGGTTGAGCGAACTCTCTGTCTGACTTCTACTCGAGCTCCACGTCGAGTGCCTGTCGAGCAGACTCTCTGTATGAGTTTCGCTCGAGCGCTATGTCAAGCGTCTACTGAGCGAACTCTCTGTTTGAGTTTTGCTCGAGCGCTATGTCAAGCTCCTGTCGAGCGAATACTTTGTATGAGTTCTACTCAAGCCATGTTGAGCTCACTTTGACCCCTTTTCACTTTAACACACTTCAAGACTTGTTACAACACAATTTAACAAATGTTTTCACAAGAATATGCCAACACACTCATTTTTACATTAACAAATACTAGTAGAAATATTTATATAGGCTATAATATATGTTTAGGACTTATTTAATGTGTCTATTTTTTTACATGAAGTCTTCAAGCTTAAACAAGAACTTGAAACCCTTGAGTTCACATAAAAATTTAAGTAGACCATGATACACAATATAACTTAATCTATTCATTTTTCAATTTTGTCTCAAATTAACGTTACCAGAAAAACATATAAAAACTTGAGAAAACATATTAACATCATACTAATTAATTAATACAGTCAAGTAGTGAACTTTTTTTATTTAAATAAATACCATGAGACTATGAGAGGAACACCAATTCGGGGTCCACAAACCACCACCACCTTTTACAATTCTATCTGCCCCATTGATGAGTCTTTTGACATATTCATCAGTTTTAATTCTTTTATATTGTTATAAGATTAGTATTTGGGTGAAGGACATGAGTTCAATATTTATGCTAATTAAATGATAAGTAAATAAGATTATATTGTTATACTTTTCGTTCATAAATTATCTTTTTCTTTTTTTTATTATAAAATCGATTACATGCAGTGCATCATATACATATACATAACATGTTGTAATTCTTTTTTCTAATTTGTTTACTTCTAATTTATTTTTTCAGCACAATTGAGATAGATATGGATGCTACCTCTAGTGAGGACGATCGTCCACAAGGGGATGCCACAGTTCCTACATCGACAGGTACTTCCACTCCTAGACCCACATCTAGAGCAACTACTTACTGTGCAAGTAGTTTAGTCCCAATATATGTAGAAGATGAGGATATGTTTAATGAGGAGGAGAAGATGCATATTGAGCATGGTTGACCACCACGACCTACCAAAGAAAGGTCGTGGACATGAGAATATTTTACCAAAATTTCTAGTGATCGTGCGAACCCGAGGCGAGATGCCACCATTGTGGGCAACTTTGTGGATGTCATTCGAAGAAGCAAGGCACCTCTATATTAATGGAACATCTTAATGGTTGTCAATGGTATAAGATACACAAGGAATTGGTGGCCACTGATCAGACCAAGCTTAGTTACGAAACTTCTACTGCCACTAATGGTACACAGATTAAGAAATTGGCAATCCCTCAATACAATGAGAAGATGTTGAGAGAATTACTTGTAGAGATGATCTTTTGTGATGAGATGTATTTTACCACAGTTGACAAAAGAAGCTTCCGTAAATTTGTCCACACTCTTCAGCCACGATTTCTCATGTCATCATGGTATATGGTAATACGAGATTGTTTGAAAAGGCATGCAAAGGAGAAAGTGGAGATGAAGGAGATGTTTCTTACCACTGGCCAAAGAGTGTCATTTACGACTGATACATATATATCACAACACACTTTATTGACAATGAGTGGACGATGCAGAAGCGGATTATTGGCTTCAAACAAAATGTTGATCATAAGGGTTCATCCATTGAGGCAGATATGGATGATTATATAAAGGATTAGGGAATTAGAAAAATGCTCTATATCACAGTTGACAATGCCAATGCCAATGACACTGCAATTAATTGGTTTAGGCGGAACACTACGTTAAAAGATTATATCATTCGTGAACAATTTTATCCATGTTCGATATTGTGTTCATATCATTAACCTTATAGTTGCTGAGGGGTTAAAAGAGGTTGATGATTCCATTATCAAAGTCCGCAACCTTGGGGGATATGTGAGAGCTTCCCCCCAAAGGCTTGTCAAGTTTAAGCCAAAAGCCAAACAACTTGAGATTGGATGTTCTAATATATTGTGCTTGGATGGAACTCTACATACAGATGTTGGATGTGGCGCAGAAGTACCAAAAAGCGTTCGAGCGGGATGAAGATCAAAGATGGAAGCCTAAGGTATGCTTTGCTGGAGTCAGTAGGGGGAGAAGGGGGCTCGGTGCGCCAGACATAGTTGATTGGGCCAATGTGAAGTATTTTGTTCAATTTTTAAAAGCTTTTTATGACATAACTCTACAGATATCTAGATCAAAATATACGATTGCGAACTTGTACTTTGACAAGCTCTCAAGGCTTTATGACCACTTGAAACAAAGTTATGCTGGCAATATGGGATTGCTATTTGGTATGCTTATGAGGATGAAATCTAAATATGATAAATATTAGGGGAATATGGAGAAGATGTATAGATTATTATTTGTGGCTACGATCCTTAACCCTCGATATAAGTTGGTCATTATAGAATTTCGAATTAGGGACGTCCTCGAGGAAGAAAAGGTTGGAGAGTTTATTAGATAACTGAAAAGTGATATTAATGACTTATATAGCCACTACAGCAACAGTGGTCAGTCTTCTACTGCAGGAGGTAGTTCCTCACACTTGACCAACTCGACATCATCTTTAGATGACACACATGCATAGAGTTCATCTGTTTTGGTACGGCAATATCATCAAAACCGTGCATCGAAAAATATTATATAGTGTAGGTCTGAGGTTAAGCGATATTTTATGGAAGATATGGAGGCACCTAGTGATGCATTTCATTTATTAACTTGGTGGAAGGTTAATTCCACCAAGTTTCTAGTTATTTCCCGAATAGCCTGAGATGTGCTAGCCATTCCTGTCACTACGATTGCCTCTGAGTCTGCGTTAAGCACTGGAGGTCATGTGTTGGATGCTTATCAGAGTTCATTGGCACTGTCAACCGTGGAGGCCCTCGTTTGCACACAGAGCTGGTTAAGTGAAATGCCCATTGGACTAGATATCGTTGATGCCAAGAGCTATAGGGTTGAATTCTACTACTTATAGCCGTGTTTTGCATTTGAATTAGATAACATTCTTGTGTTTTACTACAATGCAAAATCACTTGATTTTCTCTACTCCATGAACATATGATGAAAAGTGTATTGTTATTGACTGGCCCATGACCACAACAATGGTGGTTTTCAAACTGAATGACTGAATAAGATTGGACTCTTGGAGGCTGAATGACTGCTAGTGATGAATCATGAAAGATTGAGAATTATTGTCAACTTATAATTACTAACTTGTAGTTTTTGTTTTATTCTAATACATTATTACATTTTACAATGTAAATTAGTTGAGGACTTTGGTTGTTTAGTTAATTTTTGGTTGTGATTGTTCTGGTTGTTTGGGGGCTGCTTTGCAATTTTTATTTATATTGTGTTTGTCATTTTGCATTTACTTCTCTTTAGTTTTGTAATGTATGTAATTTAATCATTATATTTAAGTTTCTTAATTAATTTTTACATCATTTTTTGGAAACCCACTAGCGTGTGTAGATATTTTTTTCTATAGTATTTCAGAAACTCAAATATCATAATGGGCTTTGGGAATTCGGAAGTGGCCCAGGGATTGTAAGTGGTCCCAGAGATTTGGAATTGACCTTGGCCCAAGCACACTCTGATCGAAGTTGGAGTCAGAGTACACGATTACCTCCGACTCGAAGGTCGAAGGTGGGCACTTCGATTCCGTCGGAGTCAGAGCCCACCCCTACTTACTTTAGGCTAATTCCAACGTGCCCTTATCACCATCAAATTATATAAAGAGACTCACAAGAAGAGAGAAAAAATAATAATAAATGAATCTTGTATGCCCAATGAATTTCCTATCTAATTTGTTGAATTCAATTTCTTCATATTAATGGGCAAGTAAAAGCAACATATGTCATATCAATCCATCATACTATTTCCTAGGATTCTTCAAAAGATTTGGGAAAATGCTAGCCACATCGATACTATAATCCCGAATAAAGTAGTCAATTTGAAAACATCCTAAAAGCATTTGTGAAGATCAAATTCACTTATTAAGTAGTTAATGTGGGATTTAGAACTCATGACAATCTTTATGATTGCGGGTCATTTATATTCCTCAATAAATATGGATGGTACGAATCTCGATTACATCTAGAGGGGGTGAACATGGGGTTTATCTCAACATAGTGGAATTTAAAAACTAATTAGAAAAAATATTACTGAGCAATCACAAACAAAAATGACATGATCAAAATAAGTAAAACAGAAAAATTAATTACACTAGATATTAGTTGACGAAATTGAAATTCATTTGTCACCACCTTTAAATCAACTATAGATACAAATGATTACAATTAGTTTTAAACACTCAAAAAACCTTTGTTGACTATATATCTGATTTGCAATGCCATGAATTATCCACTTGATCTCTTTATCAACATTAGATCTGGAATACTCCAACCTCTTTTATAGCAACACCTACGAAAGAACCTCACTTGCTCAACAAGACTTCAGCATTCTGAAAAACTCACCAGCAGTCCAAGCACGGGACAATCAAAGCAAAGGTAGTGATCTTTGTTGCCTCAAAGCTCTCACAAGAAAATCTTCAGTTTTTTCTTTTTCAATTGAAATCGTTACGCTCTATTAATGTTGCTAGTCTCTTATCTCTTGTCCAAAGTCATGCAATATCTCATATATATAGAGTAGGGGTTTTTTTTGTTCCTCTTCACCACTAGTGGACAAATTCTTTACGATGTCCCATATACATTTAGTGAACAATTTCATAGTTGTTTACTCGATCGCATGTCCCTCACGAGTCTAGCGAAGTTCATGTAGAGCAAATTACCTAGGAGACTTTCCATCAACATGTGTGTCATAGGAGTCTAGTGAAAATACTATAACCCAAATCTTTATACCTTACTCAAACTAATTGATTATAATTTAATTAAACTAAAATTTTTGTTAGAATATACTAGCAAATTATTTTTACATTAACATTTCCAGTGTGCAACTTGGGTGTTTGGACTCAATCTCACACAACCTACATCATTCTCTCTTGCGTGAATAAAACTTATCATCGAATTATAAATGTCTTTTTTTCTATTGTAGATTGATCATGTGGAGTTATAATCTATTAATGAGTCTCTTTCTACTAGGTCATCTTCCTCAGAGTAATCATTGTCGGTTTAGAAAGAATTCAAGTCTGTCTATTTGTTCATCATCTTCCCATCTTCAATCAAATTGATGACTTCTCTATTGATACTAACCTCGTCCTCCAAATTTGCATATGCCGTTTTGATTCACGCCAAATGTAACGCCTCGTTCCCGAGGGTCCGGAGAGTTAAATCATGTCACTTAAAAATTATTTTTCCATCCACATAGTACATACTCTAATTTTTCTCTATCTCACAAAATACTCATTTATTTACATCAATTACTCCAAAATAACTATTCTAAGACAATACAAAGTCTTAATATAAACATCAACCTCCCAACAAATCACATCATCAGAGCACAACAAACTTACTGAATGAAAATCCTCAATACCCATATAAACCTTCTATGCCTAAACCATCATTCTTAACTCCTCTTACCCATGCTCCATATCCTTGATCCTCAACTGGAACATTCAAATCATCTGAAAAATATTGTGGAGATAAGGGGTGAGTTATCAACAACTCAGTAAGCAGAGAACATATATTAGTATGTAAACATGAGCATTTTCAGAAAGTTCATTATGCAGAAAAAAAAAAACATTTTATTTTTAACACAGATCTCAGAAAAATGTGTTATCAGAAAATCAGAGCGACTTTTCAATTTTTTCATACTCAAAATCAACTATTCATATTTAAATGTCTGTTTCATATTCAGAAATGCTTTGGCATAACGTAACTGAATATCTTCATCTTATCATATCATCTCGTATCATATCATATACCATGTTTAACCCCCGTGATAGGGTTGTGCTATCCCCGGTGGCCAAACCAGGCAGTGTCATATGGTGAACTTCTCATTTTTCAATATCGGAGTCCCAAGTGTGCACACAGGAAAGAACACGTAAAAAGACCACTTTGTTTCCAAAGTGGGTGCACTCATATCATATCATATCATGTTGGTACGAACCATATCACGTAAACCAGTATCATCATATCAAAACCATATTCAGAATCAGATTCAGAACAGATAAGTATGCCAAAGTTTTATCATATCTATATCATATCAAAACACGTGCAAAACATATTCATATCATTTCCATTTGATCAAAAACAGATCCAAATCATTTCATCTCACATGCATAAAAATCTCAATGATATCATATTCGCTCTTTTGCATATTTCAGAAAACATATCAAATATTGTTCATGTCTACACTATTCATGTCAAAAACATTTCTTTTATCTTTCATACATGTCTCATGAGTGAATGCAAAACATATACTGAGGTTGTTTTTCACATTTTCCTTTTAAAACAACATGTACATTTTTTTTCAAATCAACCTCAGTTCATTTCTTTTTATGCAAATCTAGCATAGGAACCCCGCTTACATGGACTTCTCAGCTTTTCGAAAATTTCCTAAAAAAAAAATGTCGAGTCGACTATAAATCGTCACCTATAAAAATAATCATGTAATTTCTGTAAGTTTTCAATCAATCACGTATTTCGATATTTCAGCTTAAACTTCTAAAATAACCTATTTTAATTCCTCAAAACTTAAAACCCTCATAATCCCAAAATATATCATCACTTTCTAAAATTATCAATATCCACTATAACCAACGTCAACCTCAAGACACCAATATTTAAACCCAAAACAGCCAACAAATCTCACATCATAAACCAATCACACGAATAACTCCATAATCCAATACAATCGACCCCCTTACTCCTCGGACTCAGTCCGGCACAACCAATCAATTCATAGTAAATATGAGTTAGCGCAAAAATACATTTAAATCTCAAAAGTTCTTTGGGAAATATTTACAATGCTATAATATAATTTTTAAAAGATCACGGAGATGCTAGAAGTGGCGGCACAGCAATGAAATGGTGCAAAATGCACTGTGGCTGTGGGTCTCAAAAACCCATTTTTGAATGGGGACAAACCAATACCCGAGATTGATGGGGAAGGGCTTAAGGATGTCGGTGAAGCTAGTGGTGGTGGTGGTTGGCCGTGGGTGGCGGCGTGGGCGGTGGTTGAAGGCCAAAATGCTCAAATCGGAGATGGAGATAGATGAGCTTCAGTGGTGACAGATTGGAGCTAAGGATGGGTGCATTAGGTACCTGGGAGGTCGAGGATGAAGTGGTTAAGAAATTGTGGCAGAAGGTGGCGCAACAGCGGCGCTAGAGTGAAGAGAACGCCGCGGCTTCAAGCCGTGTGTGGAGGAGAACGCCAGCGAGTGAGGAGCTGAAAACTGGAGGGGGAAGTCGCCGGAGGGGGGGGAAGGTTGTGGGCTAGGCAGTGTCGCCGGATGGAGGCGCACGGCGGCGGGCTGGGGAGGAGAAGAAAAATGCATGGGGTGAGGGATAGACGCTCGTGCGCGCTGGAGGAAGAAAGGGGTTCCAAAAGAAAAAGAAAGAAAAAAAAAAGAAGAAAAAGAGGAAAGAGAAAAAGAAAGAGGAAAAAGAAATGAGGTACAATCCTCACAACTTGGGTCACAAAAATTAATCAAACGAAAATTATTTCAAAACAACAATTTAAACAAAATAATTCAAACGTAGTGATTAAATAAAAATAAAATAATTAAACCCAACAATGAACTAATTTAACATAAAGAGAAATTTAAATGCATAAAAATTATTAATATTAAGGAAACATGTTAAATTTTAATTTTCACAAATTAAAAATTATAAAAATAAACCCACTAAAATTTGAAAATTTAAAACAAGAGAATCAATTTTTAAATTAATAACAAATAATTTTTCAATTAAAAATACACTAAAATACAGAGTGTTACACCAAACCTTATAAGTAACATCTAGAGTACTGATCAGACCCTCTATATTAGCAACACCTAGCTATAGTAGTTAGTGCAAGAATTTGATTACCCCATTGATCAAATCTCTTAAATATCCATTGAAAACGTGCCTCTAGCTAGTTGTTCCTCTATAGACATTCCTATATGTGGTCTTTTGCACGACGTGCTAAGACCCACATAAGTTTATTTCTAAGGTAAAAAAACTTGTGACGCTTAGCATGCAAGTAGAAAAGGCTCATACCTATACCAAGTTTGGGATATATTGACACTTGTAATAACATGCTTATTGAGATGTATCCCTCGAATGGTATCACCAAAATAAAACCAATCGCAACTAAATAACCAAGCATATTCCATGTACCACAACTCTAATATGTCATTTAGAACAACATAGAAATCTACCATAGTTGATTGGTGTTCACTTGTAACTAGCACACCACTATTAATTTTGTGTCCTATGGTTTATTTCAAGATACTTTGTATGAAACCTTATATCGTTCATGATACAATCAACATGTGATGCCATCCAAGGGTCAGGACCACAAGTTGTTGCATAAATATGATTAGATACTCGGTAAGAGTCCCCAACATAAGTCGCTTGAATCTAAAATATTAACTAGAAGATAAGAAAAATAAATGCCAATGAGTACAAGACAGATTGGCAGAAACAATGTCGGGTAGGTATAATAAAATCTTACATGTTTTCTAAACCATGATGAAAATTCAACTTCATGTCTCCTTTCAATGTTAGATATGCTCTGGTCCTTCAAAAATTTGTTGTGAATCCTACAAAAAATAATAAAATGTTTTTGTTAAAAGCCATTTCACCACAATGACCGTGCATTCCAAATGTATACTTTGATGATTTTGGTTGCAGATTCTTACTCTAAGTATTGTTCAAGTTTTGTGCAATTATTGAGAACGTACCATATGACAGTCTTAAATAGTTTCTTCTCTAATTGTGTAGGAATCAAAGTCTTGAGTGAGCACACTTTCTATGAAAAACTGACAAGGAAGTTATTTCGGATGTCTGCACACAACATCAATGTTTCAATTCTCTAGAGTGAACCTAGTTGGTACATCATGCAGATATATCGAGGTAAATATCAAGCATTCTACATGAATATATGCCTCTACAATGGATCCTTTTGGGCAAACTTTTTTTTTTTATGTATCACTTAAATTTTCTCAAATATCTCTCGAATGGATATATCCACCTGTATTGAACTGGTCTTGCGAACATAACTCATAGGGCAAATGGACAGCTAGGTGGACCATAATGTCAAAGAAGTTTGGTGGAAATATCATTTTCATCTTACAAAGAATGAGAACAATGTCAGTCTCAAGACGCTTCACTAATTCTTTCGTACACATTAGTGTACATAATTCCCTAAAAAAAGTGTTAAGTTCCATCAATGCCAAACATATATAATGTCTTAAGTACCCACTGATTGTTGTCGGTAGTAGCCTTTGCATGGGTATGTGGGTATTATGACTTTACATACCAGATATTTTACAATTAATAACATTAATACATCTAGAAATATTAGATATAAAACCATCAAGGAACTTAACATTTTTTAGCCATGAACAAAAATATTTCCTTTCATCTCCATGTAGCATGAAATAGGCATGAGAGATTGTAACTCGATCCCCATCTTTTTTTAAATGTAACCCTTTTCTTATACCAAGTTCAGTCAAGTCTCGTCGAGCATTGATCTGATCTTTTGTTTTATCTTGAATATTCATCAATGTACTCAAACTTTGTCACAAATGTTCATTTCAATGTGCATCACGTCAAGATTATGCCTGAGTCTCGAAATGACTAATATGGCAATTCAAAGAAGATACTTCGTTTTGTCTAATTTAAGTCCTCACAGGTGCGTTTTCTCCTCTTAGCACCTTCGCCAAAATGCACTTGAGCGATGTTATTTAATTGATAGATTACATATTCTCTCAAAAGCTGTCAGGTGGCTTCCAATGATCTTCTTTACCATTAAAAATCATTTTAATTGTTCTCCAGATGTGACTTGAGGGTAGGAAGCAGTGACGACCCATGTAGCAACAATGTTTCCAACTATGTCTCAACCAAAGAGAGCCAATATCCACGTTGCAACAAGAACATACCAACTTTTCGTTAGTGCTCCATCTAGAAAGGTTATCGTATGCGAGAAAATCATTAATTGTCCATAATAAAGCTGCATGCAATTGGAATCTTTGGCCAACCATCACATCATACTTATTAACACCATTTTCCCACAAACCAATTAGTTCATAAACTAAAGGGCGTAAGTAACCATCAATTTCATTCACATGTGATTTAGGCCTAGGAATTAATGTAGACAGCATGAAGAACGGGTTTTTCATACATAACCATGTATGCAAGTTATATGGAATTAGAATCAATGGTCATATCTTGTATGGTTTATTCATATTATTAAATGGGTTGAATCCATCACTAGCAAGACCGAGCTTCACATTACGAGCATTTTCAATGATAGTCTTTATCAAATGAGGTCCACACCTCAAAGTCTACATGATACCTCAAAGTGTTTTCATCCCCCACCCTTTGTGATTGATGCCACCTCATGGATACTACAGGTTTCTTAGACATAAATAGTCTAACCTTAGATTAAATGAGAAATACCACATTACCTTTTGAGATTATGGTTGTTGCTTAGGTGCGGTAGGCAACCACCTGAATGCCTTGCACTTAGAGCACTCTTGCTTGTTGTCATTTTCCTTCCAATATAGAATGCAGTCATTTGGACATGCATATATTTGTATGTATCTAAATTCGAGTCCTCGTTCCAATGATCGTGCCTCATTGAAAAAGTTTAGCAAGAGTGATTCGGGAAAATCAATTTTCAATAGTTTAAGCAGCATGTCAAAGGACTTTACACTCCACCCGCCAACTGTTTTGATATGGAGCAACTTCACAATGAATGATAGTTTAGAAAATGTTGTACAACCATCGTAAAATGGACGCCGAGCATCTTCTAACAGTTTCTCAAAAATGGTTTGTTTAGGTTCAACAGAGTCTAAATAAACTCCAATGCTACTAATAGAGTTTAAATGTAAAGAAGTTTAGTAAGGGTCAATCAAAATTAAATGTTAATATCAAAAGAGCCATTTCTGAGAAAGAAGGATACTAAGTGTTGATCATATACATCGTTGTGATTGATAACCGCAAACCATGAATGATTAACTTAAAATCATGACATCTACAATTGGACCAAATGGTGCATGATCAAATAGAAGAGAAAAAACAATATAACTACTCAACACATAGAAAAGAGATCAAAATGTTGGTGTTTTATCTATAATTAACTTGTGCACAACTCGAGAAATCCAGAAATGTAATGTAAACTGTCTACCATGTATTAAAACCTCACATTCTAGTTCCTAATGATTAATACTATGGAAAGCTAATAAGCAAAATAAAAAAGGAAGTTATATTCCCTAGGATTAGGTATCACTTGTAAAATAAAGTTATAACCTAGGAAGAGTAAAAAAACTTGTGGTTATGCGATGATTCTATTACTAGAAAAGGAATTGAATCAACAAAAATTAGTCAACATGTTTAGTAGGGAAAAATATTAGATTGGATACCTTGGCTTATATAAGGAGATACAATCGGAAGCCTCCCTTTATGAACAAGCCCATAAGTTTGGGGTGAGCAGAAGTGCATTCAAGTTCTAATATGATCGAAGTTTTTATCTTAATCCAGAGGTGGCGGTTGCTTTGCTTGGGGACAAAATCCAGAACATCCAAAATCAGTTAATTCAAAATGACCAATCTACAAAAGAAATATATAACAAGGAGTGAACAAAAAGGGGAAAAGAAGGCCTAACATAAAATTGTAACCAAAATTCAAGCAATTCCAAATATGCATCGCTGACTTAAATCTGAAAACAAGTAAAAATCAATCACCTAGTTACAAATTATAATTATGAATGCCAACTCATGCAAATGGTCAGTATCGCACCCCATCTATATGGTGCAAAAAACATTAACAAGGACTGTTACTCCAGGAAGTGGTCAAATAGCACACAACTGCTCCATACAGTGCCAATGATTTCTCATTCCTCATTTCACAAGCAGAGACAATGAGACAATCAATGAGCAGATTATTTTGACATGAGTTTAAAAATGGATGCCAAGAGTAAAATTCTTTACATTAACCAACAGAACATCAATAGCCAATTATAAAACTTTTTACATTAGCCTCAAAGTAGGAAGGGTGGCCCCAACTTTTTGTAATCTAATTTGTAAAAAATAAAAGTGAGAATCTTGTAAGTAGCAAATGTAAACACAACTAATTTGTGGGTATAGTTTCATCTTTAAACTATACCCAGAAATTCACTACTTCTATACTAAATTATTTACAAAAGTAAACACAACTTGATAAGTCGGGCATGCTAAAAAGGAAACGAAAGAAACCAAAACTTGTTTTTATAAATAATAGGTATAATAACTAGTCCAATGCAATAGATATACATCAGAAGCAGAAGGTTCAAAAGAGAATGAACATTTGATTCGAATGCTGACAATACATATAGAAGCTCAGAAATGTCAGCAACCAAATCTTATCTTAGAGAACTATGATCCATCCACCATATCCTACTCCAATAACTGTCAACCTAACTATACAATCCACAATGGCGATAACAAATAAAGGATAAAGGTTTAAAATGTAATTACAAATGAAAAGCTTGCATAAAAGAAAAACTTAAGAAACAGTTACGTAAAGAGTTCATAATTCTTCAAAACACTCAAAAGAACTAGCCGTTATTTTCTCCTTCCTGCCAAGCACAATCAGTCGGTAGTTTTTTGCAAAAAGTAATCAAAATAAGTAAAAATATTTCCAAACACTAGAAAAGAAGTCCAAAAATTGAACAGTCTGCATAATACAACATCAACCATAAATTTCCCAACTTATTATGGTCAAGGAATGGGAAAATATGACATCAGTTAAAAACTACAAGCACAAAAATAGGGAAATCAATTATACTTACAAAACCAAACAGAAATTGCAACATAGCCAAGATTGAAATATGCATGTCGAATCGCGAAACTGAGACCATGCGCCATCAATAATAAACATGTTTAGAGAGAACATACCGTCGCATGGGCCTACGGCCTGTACCGATATCACTACGGAGAGAACACAAATTCTTTGAACTATTAAGGATGCAGATAATCTGTGGAGTTTCTTCTCAAAGTCAAACGACACAAATTAAGGAGTAAATGAATGGATCGTAATCATGTGAAGAGATTTGGAAGCATCATCGAAGACTTTTGAAGCCCTTTAGTGAAATTGGAGTTGTGCTTCAATTTGGAAGAAAGTTTTAGGGATTAAGCTGCTAGCGAGCTGTGTAAAGGGGACCAAGTATTGCAGCAAACTTAATTGTCGCATATCCTCAATTAGTATTGTTGCAATTGGGTAAAAATAATGTTGCAGCAGATTGGATTTGACGCTTACAATGAGAAAATGAGATATTTTTTTTGCAGCGATCATAAAATACTGCAAAAGGACTATATAGTCACTACAAAAATAAATATAATTGTTCACATCACCAAATCGGGACAACAATGATGGAAATTTGCGACGAAGGTAAGTTGGCCGCAAAAGATGAGTTTTACAATTGAAAACTCTAGGGACGGAAAATAGTTGGTTGCAAATACCAAATATTCATGTAGTGGATCTTATTTCAAGCCAATCATGTTCATACACATTGCCTATCCAAACATATTGCATGTTCTTTGTGCTCCTCTAGGTCCTGTGGTACGAATCCAAACCTAGAGCTCTTATAACATTTAATGCCATAAATTGTTCAAATCTGACACCACAAACATATTGAATGTTGTAGAGACTGAATCGACTTCATCAAAATCATACCAACCCTTTTGTACACAAAATAATTAATAAACTAATAATTTCCCAATATATTCACCGGTTACCTTTATATACATAGGCTACAAGACTCTTAACTCTCAAAAAAGTATATATTAAACAAACTGTGGAGCACAATAAACCACACATTGTTGTAGAAATCTAGGCAACATAAACAAACTTACTTTTGAGCAAGTCTAACCACATATGGTACCCTTAATTATTGATATTAAATAAAACAATGTTACTGATCACACATAAATAAAGGACTCTCCAAATAGCAAATATAAAGGGAAAAGATTAAAAAAAAAAAAAAGAATCTTGCATGCTCGAATTATATATATATATATATATATATATATGAAAAATTCTCGGGAGCAGTCACTATTTGGCAGCAACCACTATACACCCTAGCAAAATTACCAATTTCTCCCTGGAACAAAACTCCCTCGTCTCTCAAATTCCACCCATTTGAATCTTCCCAGCAGACCTCCTCTCTCCCATCCCCCTGCGTTCCTTCCGTCTGCACTCCCCCCCACCCCCTCGTCTCACCTATCCTCTCCCCCACCCCCATCCCTGCATCTGGACCATCCTCTCCCCCCTATCCCAGTGTCACCCATTTTCTCCCCCTACCCCTGCGTCACCCATTCTCTCCCCCAACCATCCCTCTGCCCAGCACCTTCGTTGTCGTCGAATCTACCCAGCACCCCCTTCGACAGGCTAAGGTATTTATTCTTATAAAATGCTTTCAAAAAGAATTATATGAAATATAGGGTTATGTTATATGAAATTCTAGGGTTTGATTGTATGATAGCTTACATTTAATATTGCTTTCAATGTTACCACCATTGTTAGATAAATGTTTATTAAGTTTAGCCTCTACCCTAGGTTCCCTTGTCTCTCCCATCCTTTGCCCTAGTTGCCCCTATTACCACCAATCCTCTCCCTTTGTTTCTGAATTCTAGACCCGTATGCTCTTTAACCAAGCATTTAGCAGAGGGCTATAGATTTCTCGTATTCTTAGCGGCCACCAGAAAGATCTCTCATCACGAAACGAGTAATCTTATTATCATCAAGATCATCATTTATGCTTATTCCTTGATTTCTCTTGATATGGTGTGCAAATGTTTATATTTTTTATTAGTTTTTTTTATCATGGAAGTAATTGGGCTACATTACTAGAATTTTCTCTATTCCATTATAGTGAAGCTCTGCACCTTTTTCCTGGGTCTCATCCAAAGGCATTCAGCTGATATGATCTTTGGATTCTTGTTTGAAATGATTTTTTGAGTAAAAATGAAAAACAAAATACCACATTCTTATTTTTCTTATCCAATTGTGTGCCTACCTTACATTCTTTTCCCCAATTCATTGATGTGAATAGAGAAAATTGAATTTTGTGGTTTTGATTACATGTTTGCATAAACACAATTTTGTAAGTAAACTTCAACCACCTGGTCACCTTAGTAATACATTGGTGGTAAAATGAAATAGAAGTGTTCTTCATCTTAACTATTATCCTATCCTCTCTTGATATGTAGAATAAATTACTAGAACATTGTTTGTTATTTTTCACTTATTTATTAATAGTTGATGCGTCAGGAGATGATAAAATGTTAGTAGTTAAAATGATGATGAATAGTATTTAAGCTCATGAGTGGAATCACATATAAAATGGTATCTTCAATAATTTTGATTTTTCCATTCTAATCTGAACTTGTCTTACATAATTTTTGACAAAATAAATGAAAAGACTACATCCTACTAAGATTAATCGAGTGTAACCTGTGTGCATGTATTATTGGCAAGAAGCATCTATTTTGGAGTTTCTCGCAAAGATTTTAAGAAAATAATATATTTTTTTTAGGATTTGTTATTATCTCCTCCAATTTTGAATGACGCAACTATAATAAAACCATCATCTCCTAGATTGATATTAGATTAAAGAATTGTATAATCTCCATCTAGCCAAATTCTCTTCTAAATAAGATTTGCTTGTATTGTAAATAATCAGGAGAATAAGAGCTGTAATGGGTAGGATATGCAAAAGAAAGTTTGCAAGAAAAACATGATCGATTTGGATGATCCTTTTCCTTGACCCTTCATCTCCTCATAACTTGAGATCCAGGCTTCCTCGAGCATTCATCTCCTCGTACTCAATCTCCCCGTGCCTTCATCTCATCGTCCTCCTCTCTTCTTCAATATTTTTCTTTGATTGTAGAATATCTATGAACACTATGTATTTGTTCTATTTGTGCTCAAGATAACTTTATAACTTTAATATCTCTTGTTTGTCTTTACTCTTGTTTGTCCAACACTTCCATAAGAATTGATACTGATTTTGTCACCCTCGTTGATTTATATGCCCTTGTTTATCCCATTTGTTTGTATCTACTTGTTAATGATTCTGTAACGCCCTGGTCCCGTAGGGATCGAAGAGTTACTTCCTATAACTTAAAACTCACAATTCAGCAATATATTTATAGACTCCAAAATATAACGTCATCAGAATACTACAAAGTCTCTTAATAAAATCTACCACTTCTCAGAAATCTTCTATGAGTAATCCAATATGCTTAAATAATCATCTCACCGATGCTCCATAATCTTGATCCTTAGCTGGTCTATTCAAAAATCATCTGAAAAATAATTGGAGATAAGGGGTAAGTTATCAACAACTCAGTAAGTAGAGAACATATACTAGTGTGTAAACATGAGCATTTTCACAGAGTTCAGAATACAGAAACAAAACATTTTAGTATCAATATGCAAATCTAAAAAAATACATATTATCAAAAAATCAGAGCGACTTTTCAAACATTCCATATTCAGAAACCAACTTTTCATATTCACAGACTCCTTTGGCACAACATGACTGAACATCTTCATCTTATCATAACATATCAGAACAGAGACCATGTTTAACCCCCGTGGTAGAGTTGTGCATCCTGCGAAAAGCCAAGCAGAACAATAAATCACCGTGTTACCAAAGCGATTGCACTCAGAACAGAAAACAACTATTATATCCCGTGGCGGGCCAGAGGTCACTATTATCTCCCGTGACAGGGCCAGAGGTCACTATTATATCCCGTGACAGGGCCAGAGGTCACTATTGTATCCCGTGACAGAGCCAGAGGTCACTATTATACTCCGTGACAGGGCCACATATCAGAGCAAAACAGAATCAGAATCACCATATCAGAATTGGAATCAGAGTCAGAACAGAATCAGAAAGTCATGCCAAAGGTTTTTCAAATGCCACATCTTATCAACACAGAGTACTGAACATAATCAGATCACAAAAACATAACTTATATACAAAATTTCATATTCGCTCTCTTTTTCAAAGTTCAGAAACAAAATGTCAAAAATAAGCTCATGTCTACACTAGTCATGACAGAAAATATTTTTTTCTTAAATAGAATCTCATGAGTAATGTAGAACAAATATCTGAGGTTGTTTTCAGATTTCTTTTCATAACAAAACATGCACATTTTTAAAAAAGTACCTCAGTTCATTTTATTTTAATGCAAAGTCTAGCATAGGAACCCTGCTTACCTGGACTTCTTAGTTTTTTCAGAATTTTCCTCAAAGATGTCTAACAATAATTAAGCGTCATCTATAAAATAACCATGTAGTTCTCATAAATTTCCAATTAATCACGTATTACAATATATAAGCCTAAACTCCTAAAATAACCTATTTAATTCCTCAAAACCTAAAATCTCACAACCTCGAATTATAAAACATCGCTTTCTAAAATCATCAATATTGATTTAATAACCTTGACTAAAACCTTTAAAAGTTGACCTATTTATTAATTAAAACAACTTATGAAGTTTAATACTGAAAAATATAATTATCCCACAATATTTTAAAATAAACCATAACTATTTTTAAATAGACTAAAACATATCTAAAATGTAAAAATAACATTACACCAATATTATTTACTTTAAAAATAAAATTTTACTTAATAACATGATAAAATACATAAGTGATTTTCTGTAAGCAAAAATAAAATAGAGTACACTAATACATATTTAAAAGTTTAAATCAAGCCAAAACACCTTTTACTCAAAGGGTAAAGATGTAACTTACCTCAAATAATATATGCTTGACCAACTATACGATAAGCTTTGTTATTTGAAAACATGCTCATACTACGTGAGGTAGTTTACGCGGCAGAGGCACACCGAGAGAGAAGGGAACGTACGACAACGCATGGAGCTAGCTGAGGTTGGCAGTGGTGGGTGCGGTGGAAGGTGGTGAACTCGGTGGAGCACAGAGAGAGAGAGAGAGAACAACACGGTGAGAGAGAGAAACACGATGAGAGAGTATGGTATGCGGAAGGGGAGAGAGCTCACCGTGGGACAGCGCAAAGGCGTGTGACTGGTCGGGAGCTACGTGCAGTGGTTTCGGTTGTGTAACATGGCTGAAAAATCGAGGGGCACCGGGAGATGGAGAGGCCAACGGAGGAACTCAGTGGAACGGCTTGAGCAAAAACTGCTCTGTTTCGGGAGTGGAAAAACAGAGTATGCCATGTGTTCCTCCTTCAATGGCTGGGCGACGGTGGTTGGCCTTCCATGGAGGCGAGGACGGCTTGGAGGGTGGTGCGCTGCTTGCAAGGAGGAGTTGCTGTCTGTGAGTTCGTGTGGCAGTGTAGCGGCGTCACGGAGATTCAACCCGTGTTGCGCTACGGGCTTGGCCAGTGACTGGGTGTTGCACGGCTGCACTGAGGGGAAGGTCTCACAGTGAGGAGAAGATGTGGCTATGGTGATGCTTTGGGCCCTAGGCAATGTCGTTTACGGTGGAAAAGGGTTGCTGCGGAGGAAACGTGGTCACTGTTTATTTGTGGGAAGGACTGGCATGGTTGACAAGTGCTGAACCGCGAACGCGGAGAGATAGTGAACTAGAGGGAGTTATGCGTGGGTTGCTATGGCTACTACTTTTTCAGGAGAAAAACATGCATTTATAGAGTTGATTAAAACCCTAGATGCGAAAAGAAAGGAAGGTAACTAAGTTGATTAAAAACGTGCATGAGAGACGTTAATGCGGAAACTGAGTTGTGCGTGTGTATGCATAGAGTGTACGAGAGGAAAACTTACGGGAATTAAGAGATATAGACTGAAAGAGAAAGAAAACAAAATAAAACATGCGGGAAAAAAACGTGCGAAGAAAATAAAAAATAAAATAAAATAAAATGAACTAAAATAAATAAAAATTGGGCTTGATTGGGTCCGGGTGTTACAGATTCACATACTTGGATGCTTCATAGTATGCTTGTTATAATGGATCTGCAGTTTGGAAGAGGGAGGAGGACATATTGCAAAGAAGGGAAGATAAACTAAGAGAGAAAGAGACAAATGCTCAGAAGGTTGAGGTTGAACAAAATTTGCGGAGGGTCGAGAATAAAAATGCACGAATATTATTGTATTTGTACTGGGTTGTATTAATTGTAATAGTTTCTGGTTTGGATCAACTATAGGGCACATGTAAATAGGTGGATATTTTTTTATTTTTCTTGTATGGATCAACTGTAATGGTACTCCCCCTTGAATTAGGCAAAGCCTGATTAGGTACTTGATCAGGCATTTTGTTGTATATGGGGAGAGGTACTATGGAGGCTATGAAAAATCTAATATTTTTGGTCACTTTTCTGAATCTGCTGGGTTATATAAATTTTTTCTCAATCTATTTTGGTCACTTTTGAGCTTATTTATGACAGGCTTCATCACATTTTTTCTGAATCTATTATACACACAGGATGATAAGTGGAACATGCTCGGAACACCTTCCATATAGATTGTTTCCCAATCTATTATACACAGGATGATAAGCGAACAAAAATCTACAAAAGTTATATAGATTTTTTTCCAAACTCACGCATGCACATAAGAAAATCAATTGAACTGACATTGAAGCTTAATTGATTTCATATACAAGTTTTGTATGGTAAGCTTAACAACACGTACTCGCAATTCCTAACGAATCACAAGCTATACATCTCCACAACACAGTCTTCACAACCCGCCTATACACAATTGGACACAAAACCATCTATACACATAAACTTGAACACAATCCACAACGATTATATACACAAAATCCCTCCACAACTTAACACAAAACCATTTACGCTGCTATCAAATAATCATCCTTAGATTAAGTCATCTAGTAAAATATTGAGTCATAATATTCATTCCAATCGGATACAACATTACAAAGCAGGTTATTACAACCTAAGTACTCATAATATTCATTCCAAAATCCAATATTCCAAAATTCAAGATTCTAATTTAAGTAGTCCCATTTTCTTATTTCCTCCAGTGTGCATACTTTAACACCAATCTAGCTTTTCCTCCACAGTACAACACATCAAAACCAACTGAAAATATCACAAGACAATGTAAATAAACCTTAAAATTCAGAGAATATTACATTTAGTGCAAGGATTATTAACCTGGCATAAAGCAAGAAATATTATAGATTGGTTTCCTTCGAACTCAATCAGACTAACATGTCATGTTAGAATATAATACAAACTACAAACATTACTTACTTTATGTGGGTCCTTTTAAAAAAATAATGAAACGGAACATTACTTAAAATTTGATGGTGGAGTTGCCTTGACCTTTTCACTGATTCTTGCAAATCTCCTAGGGGTCTCACCAGTACCCCAATCAAACTCTGATATTGCAGGATTACCAATGTGTGATTTTAGGTACTGCTCTAGTTGTTATTTGTTATTGATCTCCTCTCCAGTAGGAGCAATTAACACAATCTCATTCTTCCTTGGTATATTAACACAAAATTCCTCATTAATCACTTGTCCCAATTAAATATGTGCACTGCTAAAATATATTAACAGTACTATAAGTCTCTCCCTCTTCTTAGTATAATCTATTATATATATCATTTATCCAATTAGCACCCATCAGCCTATTATCTGGTTTCTAGAGTTCTTCTTATCATACCTAACATGTTAATTTAATAATTAACATGCATGCTTTAGTTTCTGATAAAAAAAAACACAAAAAAAAAAGGTTTTATAGAAATATAAATAAAATCTCACAATAATTTTATTCTAAAACACATTTCAAATAGGTTTCTGATGACCGGCTTGATATCTAAGTTATTGGCTTGTATAGCTGGTCGTTTTATACTAGATATCACCCCATTGATAGAGGGCATAGCATAATCCCTCAAAGCTTTATTATTTTGATTGGTCATGGTGAATGCAGATGTAGTAGCCTCTTGCTTTTTCTTTTTATGATTCTACGTAAAGTTCTTTCAATCTCGTGATCGAAAAGCGTAGGCTCTAATAGGTTAGATCGAGACATACACTTCTAAATCCCAAAATAGAAATAGAAGAAAAGCAAAACTGAGGTATATTTTAACAACTTTTAAAAATAAATAAAATAAAATCTAAATTAGTAATAATTTAGCTAGTATTATTATCAATAACTAATAATTAATCTATGGCAATGGTGCCAAAAACTTGTTGTGTTGAAAATATTTACAAGTGCACAGAATCGTAACAAGTAATAAAGTGTTTTAAAGAAAACAGATGTCAAACACACATAGATTAATTATGCTATTAAGTATTGAAATTTACTAAATTAATTACTATTTAAAAAACCAAAATTTAAAGAATAGATTATCTAAATTAAACTGAAGAAAAGAGCATTAAAATTAAGATTTCAAAGATAATAAAAATAGATCTAGAGCGTTTGATTTCATCTAGTGAATCCTACACAATTTATTCTTTCTTGTTATAGAATTCCTTAACTATTCAATTTTTTCTCTCGAACAATACTAAAATTACCTTCAAATAATAACTCCATATCTATATATAAACTGCAAGTGCACAGTATCGTAATTTTATAGTAAAGTGATGAGAAGAGTATCGTCCTCAGGGATTGGCAACTTACTTTTGACAAATATTAAAATTATATTAATCTTAACTTTATTTAAAAAAGTCACTAAGATTTTTGTAATTGCAAATTAAAATAAAATTAATTCAAAGAGAATACTCAAAGGAAAAGAAAGATATTGTTTGAAGATCAAATCAATGGGAAAGAAAACTTTTAGGAAATCGATTTCACCTAATCCCTCACTATGTTTTACTCATCTAACTAATTGAATTTAATTCTCTCTGTTTGTTAGCAAATCTCCACAAACATCCAAAAGCATCTTTCGATAGTTAATTGGAAATTATTCTTATTCATCATTTTACACAAAAGTATGCAAATTAATATTAATAAAGTAAGAAAGCAATAAGACTAATGATTTTAATACTACATAGGTTCATACAAATCTTTCGATCTCTATAATTACCTATGCCGAAATATGCAAGATCTATCCTATAATTTCTTCTTTCGACAGCAAATCACAAGATTAAAATTATCTAATTAATGACCAGTTAATTAGAAATAATAAACTCAGAATAAATCAGACAAACATAGAAGAAAATTACTTCAAATTAACATAAAAAAATAAATATAGTTCAGAACTAGATTACATCATTTTTTTATAATAAAGAAAATTTAATTCATACTAAAAATTAAATTCAACATAAACAAATTCACCTAATTTTTTTAAAAGAAAAAAAAAATACACTAAAAATGCTCCTTACAATTCAAGCCTCTCAATCGCAACGTCAATCCGTGATCGTTTTTTAGGTTCGCATCGTCTACTTCTTTTTCTTCTTTCCCTTTTTTTTCTTACCTTTCACGTCACTCTCTCTCTCTCTTCTTTTTTTTTTTTTTTTTTTGTACTTATCCGTCCCTCACCTCCCTTCTTTTTCTTTTGAAAAGTCAAATTTTCAATTAAATCTCCTTCGTCCGTGGGTCTTCCAGCCATTTAATTTTTTTTTTCACTTACGAACTCTTCTTCTTTTCTTTTTTTTTTTTTTCATTTTGGAAAAGAGAATTCAAAAGCCCCCAAGACCAGCTCACTCTTCAGTTGCGGAAAAATCAAATTCGTTCCGTGCGCAGACCAAGTCAATGCTCCGTTTCATGCGCGTCCCTTCCAGCCTTTCATCCCGCTCTGTATTTCTACCAAGTCAAACCCGCGTGCATCCATTCCGTTCAACACCACATTGCCCTTAATTTGCATTCCAACGTCTAATGCCAAGTCAATCCACTTGCTTTGTGTATATCCGTTGAAGAGCCTAGGAAATCCCACACAAGCCACGTCATTGGTCTTCACTCAAAATCAAAATAAGTTTCGGTATTGCATGTATTTTTCTAATCTGAAATAAATTTAAATGATCATAATAAAGTCTAAAATTAATAAAAATAAATAAAATTAGACTAAAATTTAAAATTAAGAAGTGATAAAATATACTAAATTATACAAGTCATCAAATATTCCCAAATTTACAACTTTGTTTATCCTCAAACAAAAATAAAATAAAATAAAAGATCACTATAGACTATCAACTTGATCCCATAGAGAAGTTTCATCACTCACCAAGCCATGATCTGGATTAGATTTCATCACTAGTATCTTACTCTTTTAACATCAAAGATAAAAAGAAAATCAACAAAAAATTTAGCAATTTGTCAAGCAAGAGTTAAGCATTTACTTCAATCCAAAGCTACGACCTTGAGTGTGTGTGTGTGTGATATAGTCAATTCAACTCCAAGCCACCTGCAAACTCAGATAAAAGTAGAATAATTGAAACTAGAAGAATTATCTCCAAACTTAACCCATAAGTCCAATTTTCAGAAATCCTCTATGCTAATGTAGTCAAACAAAAATCAAAAATCAAAATGTCTTTAATCAGGTTGTCATGACAGACCACAGGGTGAGGGCTAAGAAATAAATGGATATGGAAAATCAAAGCAAACTGGGAAAATACTTGGTGGAAAGAACAATAAAAGAGATATCCACATGATTCAAACCATTACTCTTTCTCAACTATATGCTCATACTTGTGATATTATTGTTGTTGTAATCAATGAAGTAATACAAACTACACCTTCAACAAAATCTGAAGTGATTTGCACTCTACTTATTGAGTTCTTTCTATTTTTTTCTGTCATGATGGATAAATCACCTCTAAATAAAAGACAAACCCAGAAATAATACTTTTTTTTAATAGTTTGGCCTCCCACCTTTTTTGTTCAGCCACCTCAATTCTTGTAGCCTTTTCAAATCTTCAACCACTTTAACCTTTTTTTTTCCTTCTTGGTTTACCTTTTTTTTTTCACATGCTTTGATCAAATAAAACATAATTTCCTTTGACCTAACTTTCTCTTTAAATGTAGATTTCCACCAAAGTATTTTTTCAAACTGTAAAGGTAAATTCATGGTCTATCAGGCTTAGAACGGGAATTGTTTATATAGTTAAAAGAACAAATAAAGGTTTATGTAAAATAAGGCTCAATGGGGTTGACTCTGGAAATACACCATGCAATGATGGCATGATAATCAGGACGGTTGGGAAAGCTTTTTGGTTATACAAAAAACAATTGCCTAGATCATTTCTCTAATATTTGATATCAACTAGGATTTCGCCTCAAGGATCCATCAACGGATTCTAGAGCA